>NC_083282.1:45407047-45707047 GCF_963506605.1 Zootoca vivipara
ATACTGAGCAGTGGGCATGGCCAGAAGCAAGAGTGGGCAGGCCATCCCTTCTCCCTTTCTTCAAATCGCCTTCTTCCTCCCTGCCCAGCAGGCAAGCCAGGAAAGGGACAGATTACTCTAGTAGAGTTCTGTACTGATCACTTACAGGGGACCCAGCTCCCATTTCCATCGTTACCTTTCAGCTTACTTCCTCCAACACCCCATTCTCCTCCTGTCCCTCTGGGCTCCCCCACCCACATGAGATTAGGCCAAGGGACACATGGGACTCTTGGGCAACAAGCTCCTCACTTTTGCTCTAGTCTAGATTGTATGCTGCAGTCAGGGGCCTACATTGTTTCTAAGGTTTGCATACTACCTGGCAGTATCAGGCACTTGATGCATGAAGGACTGAGAGAAGGACTCTGTGCTAAAACAATTCTAAATCCTGCACAAAAACCCAAATCTATCAATCAATGAATACAGTCCATATAATCCATGCATAAATTACATATATTTAGGCACTAGGCAAGACATTCCTCTACTCCCACATCTTTGGGGTAATTAAAACTATCTATGGCCTTTTAAACTGTGTGTGCATATGGAGGTGTTGTTTTTGTTTGTTATTATGGTATGTATGTTTTGGTGTTTTATATTGTAAACCTCCTTGTGATCTTTGGCTGAAGGATGGTATAGAAATTTAATAAATAACAATAATAAATATGCTTGGGCTGTATGCAGTTCCAGCATTTTGTTTTTTTAAAAAAGTTTTGAATATTTGAGCAATATACACTTAAAAAGCTGCCTTATTCTGAATCAGACTTTAGTCTGTGTAGCCTAATATTGTTTCATCTTACTTGCCAAAGTATGCTCCCTCTTTTAAAAGTGTTCTAGGTGGAGAAGATAATATCCACAAGGACTGCCAGGAAGCCAGGAAGGCAACAGGAACCCCAGCTGCTATGCACTAGAGACAAGTGATACCTGTACATCTTCAAATGCAACTTGGTAAGCTTTGGTACTGGCTCAGTTTGCACATAATGCTAAGTCAAACCATCGTTTAGCATTAACCTGCAGGCTCCCAGAGAGGAAATTACAGCTCCTCTGCTCCTCCCTCCCTTTCTGTCATGCTTTTTGGGGCTAAGCCATAGTTTAGTGTGCTGTCCAAACCTGGGCTCTTTGTTTACCTCCCTTACATCTAAATTGGGTCACTATATGAAGGCAAACCAGCTTTTCTGCTACAAACTTAATTTTATACATGGAGAGGAAGAGGCAAATAAAACTTCCTCTTCTCCCGCTTCAGTTTCCTCACCCTAATAACTCTCTATGTCCCAGACTGCACTGTTTTCTTACTTTGGAAGCAGTTGCTCCAGCTGACCAGAAAACAGGATTAAATTGGGTCCAAATCTCTCATCGCTGTGGGTAGTCTTGTATTCCCACTGCTTTTTTAAACTCTGTTTCCTTTTAACAAATGCAGCAACTGTATTTCCAATATCAGGGCTATAGTTCCCAGATGGGAAATGGGAAAGCAGCTAAACATGGTTGTTCTTGGGGAGATGAAAAGGATAAGGATGGAAAATAACTTTATGCATTGAAAATGACATACTAATGATTAGCAGGTAAAACTGCCACACAAAGCGAAGAATGTGACAGTCATTTCTGGGAGGCCAGTCAAAAATGAAGGGAAATATTGCAGGTCAGCTCTTCAGTGATTCCTGTGTTAGTGAATAGAGAATGTTTTGGCTCAGGCAGAGACATATGTTCAACCCTATGTAAGTTTAAGAATTTCATGCCCACTTTGTTTCCAGTTTCCTTACTTAGTCCGCAGTACAAAGAAGTCCAAGCAAACATTTAGTCTGGTCATATAAAACACAGACACAGAAGGAAAAGCTTGACTTTTTCCCTAACGGGGGAAGAATGGCAAATCTCCAGAAATGTTCAAACATGTCAGGAAGCCCAGCAAGCCAGCCTCGCCCCCATAACTCCCATTAACTGCAACAAATTGTTTATTGCACAACATGAGAAAGAAGCTGCCCTCTTTACGGAGCACATTTTTCCATGTGTGCTGCACACAGAGGTCTCGCGGCACTCTCCTCACCAAGAGGGAAGAAAGCCAGCTTTGCATCCAGAGAAAGGTAACTTGTGGCAATTATTAAATCCATTACGCCAAGGTTCCTTGCCACTCTGAAAAAACCACACATACACAGTAGGCACACACAAGCGTCTCTTTTGTGCCCAAAATAAAAGGAGATACCTTAATTAGAACAATGCAGGTCAGAGAGTATGAAACACCCAGCCCAGCTGCCGCGTGCCATTAAATTCATAAAGAGGAGGAGGAGGGAAGGGCAGCCTTAACGAGATTACACACATTGACTTTGATCAAGACACAAAAGCACTAAGGCGTTCCAGGGTTTTTATTGCTGTCTTCGGGCTACGTTTTAATGGTTACATTAGAAACATGCGAACATAGGCTGAGAGGTTTTTTAGTGAGAGCCTGCCTCGCAAAAGGCCCCACTTTAATAAATTGCGGGCTGTAGGGAAAAGGCAAGGGCTGGGGAACAGATGAGCGGCTGCTTATTAATTACATCCCCTGCGCAATTCCTAACTCTGAATGTTGTGCTTGGTCAGTGCAGGAAACATGTACAGGCTGTGTTGGGGCACCACTCTGAACGGGTTCCTCCCATCAATGCTATCCCAATTTTCAGCACTGTTCCCTTTTGCAAATATAGTTGTTGCAGTAAAAAACAACAACAGCAGGACTGCTTTGCATGTCACTCAAATAGAAAGAAAGAAGATACAGGTGGGCCTACCTGTGTCTCATTCAAGATACACACAAAGGGAATATACAGGAACAGTAATGTGTGCATATTGCCCAGGGGTTGGGTACATGCTTTAGCCTTGCCTCTGGAGTTTTAGTGATCCCTTTAGCTTCCCTTGGAAAGAGAGGCAAGCATTTAAGGCTTGCTTCAAGAATTATTTGTAGTAGTAGAAGTAATTAATTAATTTAATAATAATAAATTATTTATTTGTACACCACCCATCTGACTGGATTGCCCCAGCATATATAAAAGCATAATAAAACCTTAAACCTTAAAAAGCTTTCGTATACAGGGCTGCTTTCAGATGTTTCCAAAATGTTATACAATTACTCAACTTCTTAACATCTGATGGGAGGGTATTCCACAGGGTGGGTGCTACTACCAGAAGGCCCTCAGTGCTGCATCTCAGGGTCTGGGCTGAACGATGGGGGTGGAGACGCTCCTTCAGGTATACTGGGCTGAGGGCATTTAGGTCAGCACCAAACGTTTGAATTGTGCTCGGAAAAGTACTGGGAGCCATATCTTATGAACAACATAAGGCACTGGGACTGAAACTTTGGGATGGGGAAGGGGGCAGTAGTAAGGCCACCAAGTTCCATCTAATTTAAGCGGTATGCATGCAAATATGCTTTGCTAAACAAAAGGAACAAAACCATTGAACACCTAGTTTCAGAAAGCAACTGTTGTCAACTAATAATATTAAGGATAGTCAGTTGGTAGCCCACAAACTGGATCCTGTTCATTAACTGCATCTGGGTCCCAGTAGCCCTAGCAACTTCTAAATTAAGGTGCAGTAAAACATTCCCTCCAGTTTCACTTCCAAAGACAGTAAGAGATGTATTCCACCCCAAAGCTTACAACTCTGTTTGGGTTCTGTATGCAATGACCCTGCTGAAAGTCAGGAATATGGGTTGTCCTCGGGTCTGTGAAAGTGGCACTGAGGGCATATATATGCCTGTTAATCCTACTGGTTTTACAATGAATGCCGAGGTGGGTGGGGAGCCTGCATGTGTCGTAATAGTGTGATAGAAACGTTGTATGAGACATTATACTTTTACAATATGGACAGCAGTTTTTAAACACAGCCACGGATGGCAGATTCTGTAAATGCTGCAGCACAGTTTTTGCTTTTAAAATCTTTCTGTCTTAAAAGAGAGATTACTTGTTTGAAATATATGTTTAATAGTGTTTGCTACTTGCTGCTCTGATCTTATGTTTACACAAAAACTGACCTGAGTTCTTTTATTTTATATATTCTGCCCGTCAGCAGGTTCCCAGGGCAACTTAGCAAAATGTGTGTGTAACCTCTGTTTTAGAGCTTCATGCCTAGAGATCAGATCTGTCTTCATAGACATTCATCACCAAGGAAGAGTTGAAGTCTGAATGGATCTTTTAGTAGCTATTGCTTTGCACTATTTTGGGTTTTTGTCTTTTTACCATTATGTTTCTCTATTTGGGGCCAATATTCTATGTTTTTTTCTTTAAAAAGTGTGCATGCACTTGAAAGCTCCTACCAATAACAAACGAAGTTGGTCTCTAAGGTGCTACTGGTAGGAATTTTTTTATTTTGTTTTGACTAAAAAAAGAAGACTACTTCAATGGTTACTTGGTTGAAAAAGTTATGATTATGCTGCATTTCATTCAGAAATGTGTAATAGGGCTGCAGGGTTACTGGATTCTCTGTAGTGTTAATGGATTCTTTGCAGCTCTGCTTCTTGTTATTGTCCCCTATATGTGCATCTTTGAGATGCATGTACAGGAGTATCCCAAAGATGTGCATCTCTGCAACTTGCAAATAGTCACTCTCTCCTCATTAAATTCTTGGAGATCTGCAAATATGTGTTTGAGCACCTTCCCTGAACATCCGAAAGGAACAAACTAATTTCATATTACTTGCACATGCATGCACACACATACACACACACACACACAAATGTAAAAATCCTCTATTATATGCACTCTCACAAACACAGGCCCATGGAGTCAACATGCCTCTCCCTAACATTCCACCACTGTCTGCAATCTCCTCTGAATCTTGCAGTTATTTAGTCATACTCCTGGAGCACACTTTCTTTTTAGTACATGACCTAAATACTCAGCACTCAGTGGTGCAGTTTCTTGCATCTTATTCAAAAGGGCTGAGAGAGGCTATAGGGATGGGTAGGTGAAACATGGGTGCAAACATGGGCTAGAGTCTCAAGGGGATACTGCCCAACTTGTGCTGTTGGAAATAAGCCTGAGTACCTTTCCAACCAAATCGCATGCAGCAAAGTTAACGTGAAGGTGTATGATCCTGCCACTAGTGTTGGAGAAGGAGGAGGGAGAATCCATACACCCTAAATTAAATTCACTGAATCCCTGGGGAAGACTCCAATCCAACTGTAACTTCAACTAGGGAAAATACTACACTTGATCTTAGCCAAAAGGCTGAGAGCGATGGGAAAATACCATACTTGAGGATAAGACACAATGTATGAATCACCACCCAAGAAACTAATAGCCTCACCAGAGTCCGCAGCCAGCATTCCTCGCAGTGCACGTGCCAGCACTGGATGGAGGTCAGGGGCATCGTGTAGGAGTCCTGTGGAGAGAAAATCGAGACAGCCTCATCATATACTCGAAATTTTTGAGAAATCCCCTATTAGATCCTGAGCTCTTAGGGCAGGATGTAGAGGACATACTGTACCAGTACACCTTCATTTTCTCATGTGATCCATACAGCATAGCTTCAGATTCACATGCATTTGTGAATACACTACCTCTGGGGGATTAAACTGTTTTTAATATTGTGTTTTAATTACTAGGCTGGTAATTAATAATAATAGTAATCATACTCCTTACACAGTGGGCTAGGCGTGAAATGGAAAGCAGCATAACCTCAAAGAGTTGTGCCTCTTCTGAAAGAGGCATACCAGAATGAACCCTGAGGTCATCTTCCGAGACCCTCATCCAAGAGGAGTTCAGACAAAAAGATTTTCAGTGTTTATAGAATGGTTACAGACTGCTCTACCCATCAAGGTCTGCCTGGCACTAACTTAATATATTTCTGGTGCTAGGAAGTTTCCTCTTCACCCAGGCATATGATTGTTAATATTGTTACGTTCTGCTGGGCATTTGACTTTTCAGAATTTATATCAACTAGTTGGTTGCTGCGGTCTCTGTTTTAACTCTTCTATATTTTTATATTGCTTGTATTTTATATTGCAAATTGCCTCAAGGTTGTTTTTAGAAGGCCTCACCTAAGAAATTGTTAAGAAATAATAACAGTACAGTGGTACCTCTACTTATGAGCACCTCTGGTTACGTATCCTTCAGGATATGCACGTGGCAAACCCAGAAGTATTTTTCTGGGTTTTGCCGCGCACACATGCACAGAAGCCCTCTACCGCCCCACGCACATGTGCAGAACAGGCACCCTCGGTTGTGAAAACCTCGGGATCCGACTGGAGCTCTGGAATGGATCCCGTCCGCAACTGGAGGTACCACTGTATTGTTTTTAATAATCCAACTGCAATGTAGCACAATGTTTACTTGTAGATAGAAACAAAACAAGCTGTTATAGTAATCACCTCTTGCTCCACAAATGGGAACAACAATGGAATAAAAATCAACAGGTTTTGTGACAGCTGCTTGCCATAAACAGCATCAATCCTTATTTTGAATATCCTGATTTTACATTAAGACTTGCCAAGTATCTCTTACGATAGCTAATTATTGTTTGATTGTTCACTTCACTCTGTTACTCTGTCATTTGATAATAAACCCACAGTTTATTTCAGTTGTTTTCATAACCAAAAAACCCTAAAACATTAAATCTAAGGGCTTGTACAAAAATTGTTATTATTTTATTTATTTTTGTAGTAATGGAAGCAACCTTCCCCTTGATGCTATGCAGATGTGAGCCCTAGTCCTGCAGCAATAGTGTGACAACTGTACAAATGTAATATTGCGGGGGGATGAGGAGGAAGGAAAGACAAGCTGTTGCAGGAAGAAAAGCCTTTCCCAGTAAATAGTATGGGCAAGAGAAATGTTAATTCTTCAGCGAAAATTGTAAGCTGAATTGGAGGTCACTGCTGCAAAGGAGAGTAAGTTTTCCATTTTTCTTATTTTAAGAAAATACAATTTTAAAATTAACTATATACTTTCTACCCCAAATGATCTGCAAGTAATGTTGACATTTATTTTATTGGGGATGGGGGACACAAAAGTATGTTAAAACTATGCAATTACAGTGCCAGTAGCAATACCCTTTTAGAGAAGTGGTAGCAAACCTTTGGAGTGTTGGACTCTAAGTCCCATCATCTCCAGCCAACTTAGGATGATATGGGTTGCAGTCCTGCAACATATAGAAGGCTACCAGTTCCCCATCCTGCTTTAAAAGGGCTGAAAAGGGAATCAGTTTCAAAATTTAATAGGAGAAACGCACACACTTCCCAGTATCTGCCTGACAAGTCATATCATTATTCCTTTTTTGGGGGGCGGGGAGCTTAGAGGGGCTTAAATAGAGAGACAATTTGAAGGAAAGATACCAGCATCCTTACAACCAGAGATGTAAAAAGTTACAGATGCCAAGCCACTAGAGGGAGCTTCAGCACTTTAGTAAGTGAATCACAAGAGCCAATACACTCCTCATCAGGGTGTAGTAAGTAGACAATCAACAACTTTGAAAGAGTTTGGCTAATAAGCTGTATTCTGACCCTACAGTATATGCAGGGAGACAGGAACAGGGAGATCTGCAGGGTCAACCAAGTAGTTTGTCTAAAAATGACACCAATATGTCGACCACACCACAGCAGCACATTGAAACATATTCCCGAGCTGTGCCGTTTTCATCCAGAATTGAGGGACAAAAGACAAGGTTTTAGTTTCTCCACACCAGGTATCAATTGTGCCACCTTCCTATAGGGCAGGCAGAGGTACAGAGTCATTTTCTTATTCATGACCAGAACTGGCAAGCTTACGGTACTCACCATGCAAATGAGACATTTATAGCGGTCCCCACGGGAAAGCTGCCTTTCTAATTCGCGGACACGAGCCTTTAGCGCCTCAAACGTTGTCACTGCTGAGTCTTCTGTAATCCTAAAATAGATGAGAAAGTCAGGGCTGGCTGAATTCTTAAGAGGAAAAAAAACCCCACCGATTTCATATGTACCAAATATTGTAGAGCAAAGCCACATGATGGCAGCTTCCATGTTGGTTCCTGGTAAAGGTAACTCAAGAAATAGAATCAAAGCAGCAGAGACTGCCTGAGGCTTGAGAATCAACATTAGCCACCAGGTTTAAGAACAAGGTCAAGGAGCAGGGTACAGAATACACGAACCCAGTCCTAGTGAATCAATGTCATATAGTATTTCCAGAGGAGGTGTCTTGGTCCCTTTTTCAAGAGGATTGAGCAAGATGATGCCAAATTAACATAAATGTGGGGGGCGGGCACATCTGAAAGTGAAGTGTTGCGCAACGGCTGCAACATACCCATGGGGTATGCAATAGAAAAAAGGCTGAGGGAAAGCAGCAAGATCCCAGATGCCCCCATGAAACTTGAACACTGGAATGTTAAAGCTAAAGGGACATAGCTGTAACAAGAAGTTTTAGTATGCACAACTTGGCTATTAGTATTAAAATCTCTGGCACACTTTGACAATGGATAGAAAAAGCAACCAATATATTATAATGTATCAGTAACTGCAAACCTTGCAGAGATCAAGAAGCATCCAAACCCAAATAAAGCAATTAGAATGAAGGAAACGAATAAACCAGATAAATTGACATTTATGCCACACAAAACAATTATGTTTCTTTAGTCTAGCATTTCATTTTCTCTCTCCTCAAAACAGCCACTGTCCTGTCAACCGGGGAATATTATAAATCAAGTTGTGAATGATGACAGAGAGTCAAGCAACCACAGATTACTCTGTTACATCAGTACGTAGCCTTGTGTAAGAAGTGCAAATACTAATTCTAGTGGGGACTCACTGCATGGCTTGGGCACAGACTCCAGGAGAAACCAACCAACCTCTATAGCAAAACAGGATCCTTATCTTAGATACTGCTACAACAGCGGCAAGAATCTTGTTAGTATCAAGATGGAAGAATGAGGAAATCCCAACGAAAGAACAATGGCAAGAAAAACATGAGTTATGCGGAGTTGGCAAAGATGACATACAAACTATGTGAGAAGGAGAACTGTGACTTCAAAGAAGAATGGGAACTTTTTACAAACTATTTAAAAAGAGAACAAAAGGATTTGGACTCCTTGGCAGGTTTTGAATAAACATCCACAACTTATTAGTAGAACATATGAAAGATAAGGTAATGATATGTACAATTTTATAACATGCAGAAAACAATATGTACAAACAAATCAGAGAGGGGAGCGGAGGGGGGGAAGGGGGGAATTGTAATTGGCTATGTTATTGGTAATTTGTATTGCTCAAAAATTATTTTTCTTCAATAAAAATATATTTTTTAAAAGGATCCTTATCTTAGATACTAATAGCAAACTCATAGTCCAAGCATGGATTCAAACAGGAAACCCCAAGATTTGCTGAGGTACAAAAACGTAAACCTGAGAAACTAAGTGGAAACCTTGGAAAAACAACCCAGTGATGATGGTGTATGACCAGTGCACCTGGCATGGCTGACCAACTGTGTGAGTGGGTGAGCGGGTTGGTAAGATGTGAGAAGCAGAACGGAGTACAGTGGTAGCTCTACTTACGAATGTTTCTACTTACGAGCGGAGCTCCGTCCGCCATCTTGGATGCGGTTTACATAGGATTTTTTCTACTTACAAATTTTTAGATAGGGTTGCTTCGACTTACAATTTTTTTTCTCCCAATGCATTCCTATGGGATTCGAGTTACAATTTTTTTTCGACTTACGAATGTGCGTTCAGAACACATTAAATTCGTAAGTAGAGGTACCACTGTATCCTAGAAAATTGCACTCCACACTGCAACATTTTGTTGCAGAAACCAATTGTTCCATTCCATTTGCTTCTTTAACAAATGTAGCTCTCCGTACCAGAATAGGGTGGGCCAGGGGTCCTCAAACTTTTTCAGCAAAGAGCCGGTCCACTGTCCTTCAGACCTTGTGGGGGGCCGGATTATATTTTTTTGGGGGGGGGGATGAACGAGGGATGATGAGCGGCACGTGAAAGGGCTCTGGAGAGGGGCTGGCACTAACAAAGCCCAGCCTTCTTCCTCCTCTAGGCAGGGCGGGGAGAAGCCAGGAGGAGGTGCCGCTGTCGCCGCGGGAGAGGGAAAGAACGCACGCGCTGGCAATCCACGCAGCGATTCCCGGACCGTCCACGGGCCGGATTTAGAAGGCAATTGGGCCTGATCTGGCCTGTGGGCCTTAGTTTGCCCACCCATGGGGTAGGCTAAGCCATGAATTCAAGTATCAAGAGCAAAGGCATCTAGCAGGAACAATACTATAACATAGCTTAGGCCAGCTCACCTCTCCAGGAATCTAAGGAAGATGTCTGAAACCAATGTTATTTGCCTATGGTGATGATGATGATGATACTTGTATATGAGGATAACGGGGTGGTTTACCATATAAAAGCACAAGAATACATACCATAGTAACAAACCAAAACAATTACCCCTCCACCCAGTTTAAAAGGCTGTAGATTATTTAATTAGCCAAAGGTCTGGGAGAAGAGGAATGTTCTTAAGGTAAAGGTAAAGGGACCCCTGACCATTAGGTCCAGTCGTGACCGACTCTGGGGTTGCGCGCTCATCTCGCATTATTAGCCGAGGGAGCCGGCGTATAGCTTCCAGGTCATGTGGCCAGCATGACAAAGCCGCTTCTGGCAAACCAGAGCAACACATGGAAACGCCGTTTACCTTCCCGCTGTAGCGGTTCCTATTTATCTACTTGCACTTTGAGGTGCTTTCGAACTGCTAGGTTGGCAGGAGCTGGGACCAAGCAACGGGAGCTCACCCCGTCACAGGGATTCGAACCGCCGACCTTCTGATCAGCAAGCCCTAGGCTCAGCGGTTTAACCACAGCGCCACCTGGGTCCCATGAGAGGAATGTTCTTGCTTGGCACCTAAAGATATGTAACAAAGGTGCCAGGTGAGCCTCCCTGTGGAGAGCATTCTGCAAGTGGGGAGCCACTAAAGAAATGAGCAACTGATAGCCAGGTGAGTTGGGCAGCAACTCCAATCATAACAAACCACACTACCAACCAACAGAAATTAGACCTTGGTCAGGAAGAGGCAGGCAAAGACATGAAATGGTTTGTTTATAGGAGTCTAATGGGCTTCCTGTCACAGTGGCCGGAGTGGACTACTTCAGAGTAACGACGCTACGCAGCTCTGCATTTTATTCTTTTATTGGTGCTGCGTATTTACAGTGCTCAAGTCATTGCTATTTACACGGAGCGATGTTGTCAGTCGGTTTCAGAACCTCCTAATGGCTTTTGGCGCGTCTTTCTCCAACACAAAAGCTTTGGCAGACCCATCCTCTTGCCCCTCCTCTTCCTGCGTAATTCTGGAGTTGGGGGGATGGGTCTTCCCCCCTTACTTGCCCCTTCCTGTCCCACCTGGGACCCTGGCTCCTCTACCTTGCCTGAGCCTCGGACACGACTTCCTGCTTCCCCACTGGAATCGGAACTCTCCCTGCTTTCCCCTTTGCTCGGGGACGGGCTTGAACTCAGGAGGGGAGGGACTTCGCGATATCCCCTGTCCCTCACATCCACCCCCCTCCCAAGCTCTCCTTCACCCCTCCCCAGGCCCCCCCCATGTGTCGGTGACGACTGGAAGCCTAAAAACTCGGTGCTCTCCGAGCCCGTTGGTGTGAACACCTCCCCCCAGTCCTGCGAGCCCCCCCCTTCCGCCTGGGAGGACGGGAATCCCAAAAAGTCCGTGGCGTCAGAGCTGGTGGGGGTAAAAATGTTTTGCCAATCTGCTCCTTCCTCTGACTGGGTGGATCTTGGCGACACCCATACCTCATCCTCTGGTTCCTCAAACTCCGCTTCCCAGCGCCATGGTGAGCTGTTCTCCCGTGCCTCCTCCTCCTCCCCCTCCCTTTCCATGTGCCAGGGCTTGGGTCTGTGGGGAAAGAGGGCGTGAAATTCTTCCACCAAGAATTCCTCCTGTATCTGAGTGGCGGGAACCCATTCATTCTGGGACGGTGGAGCATCCTCCCATGCCATGAGGTACTCCAGGCCCCCCACCCCCCACCTTGAATCCAGGATGGCCGTGGCCTCATTGAGTTGCTCCCTGCTTTCCCTCTCCCCCCCTCCCTCGGGGGTTTGTTCGCTGTCTCTGAGCCTGCTGCTTTCCCTGTACGGCGACAGCAGCGATCTATGAAACACTGGATGCACCCTCATGTCCTCTGGCAGTGCCAGCCTGTATGCCACCGGGTTGACCTGTTGCGTGACCGTGAAGGGGCCCAGCCATTTGGGTGCCAGCTTTTTGCACCTCCCTCTGGTGGGAAGGCCCTCCGAGGACAACCACACCTTGTCCCCCACCCTGATGACCTCCCCTTGTCGCCTGTGGCGATCTGCCCCCTTTTTGTACGCTTCCTTGGCCCTCTCCAAGTGTTCTCTGAGCTGCTGGTGCACCGTCTCCAGTTCCTCTGCCCAATCCTCAGCCTGTGGGCCCTCCTCCTCCTCCTCCCTCTCCCTCTCTGGGAAAGATCTGAGGTTGCGCCCGTAATTGGCCTTAAAGGGCGACACCCCTGTGGAGACGTGCACTGCATTGTTGTAGGCAAATTCTGCTAGTGGCAAGCGATCCACCCAGTCCGTTTGCCGCTGGCTGACGTAGCATCTCAGGTACTGCTGCAGAATGGCGTTGACCCTCTCCGCTTGTCCGTTGGTCTGCGGGTGTCTAGCCGTCGACAAGCTGACCTCCACCTGCAGGAGGTTCATGAGCCGCCGCCAGAACCTGGAAACAAATTGGCGGCCACGATCCGAAATAACCCTTAAAGGTAATCCATGCAGTCTGAAAATGTGATCAACAAACAGTTTGGCTGTCTCTTCTGCCGAGACTGCCCTGGCACACGGTATAAAGTGACACATTTTGGACATGAGGTCCACCACCACCAACACTGCAGTCTTACCCCTGGACGAAGGCAGATCTGTGATGAAGTCCATGGACACCACTTCCCACGGCCTGTGTGGTGTGGCTAAGGGCTCCAGCAACCCTGGTGGCGCTGCTCTGACCACCTTCGCCCGCTGGCAGGTGGTACAGCCCCTTACATAGTCTCGAACATCTTCCCTCACCCCTGGCCACCAGAAGTGTCTCATGACTAGGTGAGTGGTCTTGTCCCTTCCAAAATGCCCCGCTGTAGGGTTGTCGTGCATCTGCTTGAGGACCGTACGTCGAAGCTGGGTGGTGGGTAGGTACAGCGCACCCTTGTAGAAAAGCAGCCCTCTGCGTTCTGCAAAGTCTTTTGCCTGCTCCCTCCCCCCTCTCAGTTCTCTGAAGATGCGGTTGGCAAATTCATCCGCTGCCGTCAGTGCTGTGAGTTCTGCCTCGCTCACCACTGCTGCTCCGCAGGACCATGCCGACGGGGGGAAAATGTGCCTTGGGGCTGGTGGCGCCTCCTCCTCCATGTACTCTGGCTTGCGGGAGAGGGCATCCGCCCTGACATTCTGCTCTCCTGGGATGTAGTGTATGGAGAAGTTGAAGTTCGAGAAGAACTCCGCCCACCGTATCTGCCGCTGGTTGAGCACCCTGGCAGTTCTCCAGAACTCCAGGTTCTTGTGGTCTGTGCACACCTGGATGGGGTGCTTGGCGCCCACCAGGAAGTGTCTCCAGTGCTGGAACGCCGCGTGGATCGCAAGAAGTTCCCGATCAAAAACTGTGTAGTTTCGCTCGGGCTGGGTCAACTTCCTGGAGAAGAAGGCACAGGGTCTCCACTCTCTGTTGGCGTCCAGTTGCAACAAAATGGCGCCCACAGCCTTATCAGAAGCATCTGTTTCAATGCGTAGGGGCGCGTCCTGAACCACGTGGAACAGGTTCTGGTCTGAGGCGAACACCCTCTTGAGGCTTTCGAACGCTGCTTGCGCCTCTGGTGTCCACCTGAACTTCTGCTTGCCTCTCAGGCAGTCAGTGATGGGAGCCGTAACTCGAGAGAAGTTCTTGATGAACTTCCTGTAGAAGTTGGCAAAGCCTAGTAGGCGTTGGGCATCTTTGCGCGTCCTGGGGCTGTGCCAGTCCAGGATGGTCTGCACCTTGTCCTTGTCCATTGCCAGCCCCTTGTCTGACAGCTTGTAGCCCAGGAAGTCCACCTCCTTGGTGTGAAACTTGCACTTCTCCAGCTTCACATACAGGTGGTTCTCCTTCAGGCGCTGTAACACCTCCCTGACGTCCTTCACGTGCTGCACTGGGTCGTTGGAGTAAATAAGGATGTCATCCAGAAAGACCAAGCATTTCCTGAAGAGTAGGGACCCCAGGACGTGGTGCATGAAGGCCTGGAAGCATGCTGAGCCCCCTTGCAACCCGAAGGGCATCACCAGATATTCAAAAGAGCCCAGAGGCGTGAACATCGTGGTTTTCCACTCATCGCCTTCCCGGATCCTGATCAAGTTGTACGCCCCCCTCAGGTCTAGCTTGGTGAAAATCTTGCCTCTGCGTGCCGCTGTCAGGAGATCATCCACTCTGGGCATGGGGAAAGCCACTGGCTCTGTCACCGAATTCAGCCGTCTAAAATCCACCACAAGACGGCGCTGTTGCGTGTCTTTCTTGTCCACCCAGAAGACCGGGCTGCCCCCTGCTGCCTTGCTTTCTCTGATGAACCCCCGCTTGAGGTTCTTGTCGATAAAAGCGCGCAGATCCTCCAGTTCCTGGTCTGACATGGCGTACAGCTTGGCTGGGGGTATAGTTGCCCCAGGCACCAGGTTGATCTGGCAGTCAAAAGGCCTGTGTGGGGGCAGGTGGTCGGACTCCGCTTCACTGAAGACCTCCTGCAGGTCCCAGTATGGTTTGGGTATCGCCTCACCCCCTTTGACGTGCATGGTGGCCACCGTGGCTATCGGAGGCCCCTCCCCTGGTTGGTGCTGCATGCAATGTTCCAGGCAAAAGTCCGATCCAAAAGTGATGCATCGCTGATGCCAACTTATGGAGGGGTCGTGGCGCGCCAGCCAGCTCATGCCCAAAACGATTGGGGGGTCTGAGATGGTGGTGACGTTGAATGCCAGTGTCTCTGAGTGCCTTCCAACCGTCATTCTCATGGGGGGGGTTTGATGAGTGATGGCCCCTCCCAGCAGCTCTCTGCCGTCAATGGTTGCCACGTGCAGAGGAAAATCCAGCTGCAGAAGCTGGATCTGGTGCTCTTCTGCAAAGTTTCTCGAGAAGAAGTTGGCTGAGGCACCACTGTCAATTAGGGCGAGGACCGTCAATGGATAGCCATTTGGGAGCGTGAGCGTCACTTCTAGAACCACTCCTGCTCTGGGAGGGGTGGGCTGGCTCTGCTCCTCTCTGTGCGGGTGGGTGGGCTGGGGCTGTTGTCTGCTGACTGTGCCTGGCTGCCGCCCCTTGTCTCCTGCAGCCAGGCTTTCCCGTTTCCCTGCTGTGGTGCTGCGTCAGTGGGGGAGGGCACAACCGTTCCCGCCTTTCCTTGCCACTCCCTGCGATGTGGGCAGTCTCTGACGAGATGCTGGGGGGAGTTGCAGAGAAAGCAATTCCCACCCCTTCCCTCCTTGCGTCTTGGCGCCGCTGGGGTTTGAAAAGCCCGCGCGCGCGCGCTATCAATCTGCATGGGTTCCTGGTCCTGACTGGCCCCAGGCGTGGCTTGAAAGGGTTGTTGAGGGAGTGGCTTCTCCTGCGACCGTGGGAACCAAGCCCGCTTTGCGCGCGTTGCTTGCTTGTCGCTCCATCTGGATTCCTGCCTCACCCCCACCGCCAGAGCCGCTTTGCTCAGTTGATCCATATTACTGGGCTTTGGACCTCTCGAGAGCTCATCCTTCACCTCCTCATGCAACCCCAAGTAAAACGCCGCTTGCAGTGGGGCAGACTCCAGATCCCACCCCAATCTGTGCACCAGCATGGTGAATTTCGCCCAATACGCGCGAACTGTCATATTTCCTTGGCGTAAATTATGAAGTTCCTCCTTAGTCTGGTCCATATGACTATCGGACGAATACATCGTTTTCAAACCTTCTAGAAATAGTTTGACATTCTTCATGCAAGGATTCCTTGTTGCAATTAACGGTCTTAGCCACTCCCTGGCCGCCCCTGTAAGGTGCTCCACAATAAACGCTACTCTGTGCTCATCATCAGGGAACTCATCGTGGTGCAGCTCAAGAGCATACACAATCTCAGTCTCAAAGCCCTGAAACTCCTTCGGGTCTCCATTGAACTTGCTTACTAGGGTCCCGGCTCTCCTTCCTGGCAGCACTTGGACTTGGGGTGCCCCTCCCGCCTTGTTTTTCTCTGCATCCAGCTTGTTTTGGAGGTCTACCGCCACCGCCCTTAAATGCTGCTCTTTTTCCTGGAGCTCTCTCACCTGTTCCGCAAGTTGTAGCCGGTCGTCCTGGACCTTCTTAGTCTCCTCTTTAGCTGCCTTCAATTCTCCCTGCGCCTGCAGCGACAGCTGTTGCAGTTCTAGCTGGGCTTGCTCAGCGATCTGCCGCCACTTCTCCGCCTCTGACACGCTCATCCCGGCAACTCCAAAGTAGCCCAAAAATGATTAGGAGGTTGCTGTCACAGTGGCCGGAGTGGACTACTTCAGAGTAACGACGCTACGCAGCTCTGCATTTTATTCTTTTATTGGTGCTGCGTATTTACAGTGCTCAAGTCATTGCTATTTACACGGAGCGATGTTGTCAGTCGGTTTCAGAACCTCCTAATGGCTTTTGGCGCGTCTTTCTCCAACACAAAAGCTTTGGCAGACCCATCCTCTTGCCCCTCCTCTTCCTGCGTAATTCTGGAGTTGGGGGGATGGGTCTTCCCCCCTTACTTGCCCCTTCCTGTCCCACCTGGGACCCTGGCTCCTCTACCTTGCCTGAGCCTCGGACACGACTTCCTGCTTCCCCACTGGAATCGGAACTCTCCCTGCTTTCCCCTTTGCTCGGGGACGGGCTTGAACTCAGGAGGGGAGGGACTTCGCGATATCCCCTGTCCCTCACACTTCCCCTCGCTGGACAGTTTGTGAAAGTCTCTCAGATGATCATCCCTGTCCAGTGATAAACGAATGAATCAGAGGAGGCGGCAGAATAGAGGCATAAGCAACAACACTCAGTGCCTGCCCAATACAATGGTCAATCAATAGTGAGGCTGTAGATCAGGGTGTTAGTTAGCTGGAAAATTACTGCATTGCCGCATGCGTCACGCTGGAGGGATCCTGGACAATCAATGAGGGAGGTATTGATTTAGTTATTATCACTTCATATGCTCCAGACATTGTTAAATATACATTTATTAACAAAGCTGAGAAGGGGACATACAGTAAGCCTGAACAAGTACAAACTCTACTCCAGCTCAGCCAGCACGCCAAAGTCCACATAGCTGCCCCAGCATGGAAGATTCAGTCAGGCTTTAACATGGCAGAATAAGTAACTGGCTTCAGAAACAAAATTAAAAAATTCCTTCAGTAGCACCTTAAGTCTTTAAGGTGCTACTGAAGGAATTTTTTTATTTTGTTTCAACTCAGACCAACACAGCTACCTACCTGTGGCTTCAGAAAGAGACTATCCCTTCATTCCCACTGCAGGAATGGCCAGTTAATGAATTCAAAGTAATGCTTCCAGCTTTTTTTTTTTAATCATATTCAGAAGTGTTTTATTCCTTTATTGCAGGGGTGGGAAACCTCCCTCCTGGGAACCCTCTCTAGGCCACAGCCGTCACTACCCCTGCTGGCTGGAATTCGCCCTGGAACTCTGATAATGCCTCTTGCTTGCCTGGATGGAGGACAGAGGTAGTTGTGAGAGTTTGTGTACAAATTAGCCTACCATACACACCCCAGGAAGATTGCCTGGAAGGGAATCTGGGCCTCTGGCAGAAGAAGTTGGAAAAGAGAGGGCAGAAACAGGCAGGGCTTTGTGAGGGGACACTGAAGACTGAAATGAGGAAAGCCAAACTACCAAGAACAGAGAGACACCAAAATGGAAAGGAAGGAAACTTAAAACCTATCAAACTAAATATATCAAATTTTTAGCCTGTGAGAATTGTCTCATACCAGAAGCTGGGATTGAATCAAACCTAATGTACAGAGGACGATGCAACAGGCTGTTTACCTTATTCTGCCTTGGTGTGCCGCTGGGAGAAAAACCAAAACATAAAATAACCAAACGGGAAAGTTTTGCTACGTCCACAAATCTGCAGGTCTAGCAACTCAGAAAGGGCCATGACCACAGTGCTCCTCTAATTATTATTTGTTCTTCTTAGCCAGGGTCTGATATGAGCATGTGTGTGTGTGTGTGTGTGTGTGTGTGTGTGTGTGTGTGTGTGTATTGTCTCATTGTTGTAGTCTTCTCCCCAGTTTTGCTTCAAAAAATTCCCTTCCCATCTTCCCTCTCCAGTTTATTTCAACAGAATACAAATTTCCTTCCTCTTCATAAATAGTCACACTGTACATAACATTCCATAAATTTTATAGCCCTGCTGTTTATATGTACCTTGTAAAACACATTTAGAACTGATTATATCCAACACCAATAAAACTTCATAGGCTACTTCCGACACCTGAAATCTTGGACCTTTTGCTCTTTTCACATAGTCATTTATTTTGGTGTTCAGGAGTCTGAGAATTCAGACAAATTTCAGGTTTTCTCATACCAACCCACAGGCTCTTGTTCTTTCTAGCGGCAAGAAATTAGATGCTAAGATACAGGACTGTTTCCTGGAACTTTATGTTAAATAAAAAATATGCATCCAAAGCAACCCTCCACCAAAAGAAAGTATTGTTCACAATAAAATTATGAGATGATGAACTGCTTTTGAGCAGAGATGCACAATAGATTGTCATTTCCAGAATAAGTGGAGGCATAAACCTGTGAGAGAAAAATCTGTCAACTTGTAATGCAACACTAAGGGACAGTACATCTATGTGGGAAAGTGGCATACAAAATTAATGTAGTAGTATCAATAATTAGTAAACTACTGACATACACACTGTAGATGTCACTATAGCTGAATCACATGCACAAGCACAAATGTGCTAGGAAATATGCCCAGTGGAGAATTGGTAAAAACTATTTCCAGAGGAGTAATATTGTTAGTCTGCTGCAACAAAAAGTCAGGGCAGGATCCACCTAAGGAGCCCTGTCACAGAAGGGCTTCCACTTGTGCAGTGAGACTTCCCTGTCTTCATTCCCCCCCCAAAAAAAATGGGCTGGAGGGTGGTTCAGGAGAACCTCCAGTACTGTGCACAGGGGCACAAGCCTACTGCCTCCTCAATACTTTCATTTCTGTACTGGCTGGGCTTGTAACTATTTGTGTTGAAAAGTGCCTGGGTTTTTCATTTTGATCCCTCAGATTTGCACAAAATCAGAAAAATGCACCATGCAAAGGACATTGGCAACCTGCCCCAATAATTTCATGTAAGCCAAGCCAAGCAGTCATCTATTTCCCAAAATGTATTCAAAAGCACAAAGGTAATTAAGGTGCCTCTGTGGGAAATGTGACAGGGGCACCTATGTCTCCCTTCAAAGGAGAGGGGAGAATTTTTAAAAGATGGGCTGCTCAAGTTTCTCTCCTCCCTTTATCTGGGATCAAAGTCACATTTTCCTCTGGACCACTCAGTGAAGCAAAACATCCTCACTGCCTACCCATAAGTGGCATTGGTCTGGGATACCAGGATTTAACCATTAACTGGACACCTCCATTTCCCCTTTTTTCTGGAGTGATCAATGACCCCAAAAGGGTGTGTCTGCAGCAGCATTACCAGGTACTTGGAGACCAAGAAGAACCTACTCCTCCTTTACTTGCACCACCAAAGCACATTAAACTTTTCTACACCATTTATACTGACAAGTAGTCTGAAAAGTGTGTGCTGAAAATTTAAAATGGCCTTAATTTCATTTCCAGCCTGTTAGGGTGACTCAGCAACTTAGCCTTTTATATATATTAATTTTTTCTTTCGACCCCTCAGTTTTGCACAAAACAAGCAAACAAGGTGCAAGTGCACACATGCCCTGTTGGTACTTGACTGGCATAACAGAATCAACAAACAGGAAGGCAGTTGCAAACACAAGAGAGAATGCCTACTGGTATGAATGAGAAAGAGCAAAGTTTCTCCTCACATACAAATTAAAATAGGTGTGGATTACTCCAGTCTAATTCAAATGGGGGGGGGAGTGGATTAACAGCTAAATTATCAAATTGAGGTGAAATGACAAAATGCCCAATTATTTTCTTACAATAAAGGAGCTGGCTTTCCTGCTGCAGACAGAAATGTTTTCAGTGTATCTTTTTAGATGAACCTCTCTGAAAAAGGCTAACTTGGAATTCTGTGCTGGAATGCTGCCTCTATTGAGGAATTGGCAGGGATTCTAATATATTGTTCTCCAAGAGGAGTGTCCTCCCATCTTGATAATTGTGCATTTCTGTAGTACAATATATTAAGAATGCTGTTCACCTGTAATTTCAGTGGGTGACTTAGTCTGGCAACATGCCCTAGCTCCTGGTTGCCAAGTTATGAATAATGTAGTGTTCTGTGGCCTAATTTCCATGTTCTAAGCTGAAAATTTGGAAGAAGTTGCATGCAAGGGTGCGCGTCTGCAAAGCAGAGGCCCTCTGCGTCACAAGTGCCTCTATTTTATACTTGCTTGCACAATTTGTTAATGCCACCAGCTGCTTGCCAAGTTTGGAGTTCTGTTAACTAATTTAATCTTCATGCAAAGCAAACATGTTGCGTTGCTCTACTCCGCAGAGGAATTATTCTTCTTACACTTGCATGCTCTATCGCAGTGGCATGGAGGGGAAGCTGACTGCCACAAGAAGGCATTCTAAGCTACATTTAGCTAGGACCTGCTAACGATTCCCCAAAGAATTTCCCTACAGAAGAATTCATTATGCTGCTTTCACGCCCCCCATCCCTTCACCGACATGGAGCCCAAAATGTCTCTGCAGAACCAGAGAGTGAGTTCGGGAGTTGGCACTCAGCCTTCTCTGCCTCCGGGACTCACATGCGTAGCCCGCTCAAACTGCAGACAGATGGCACCAACAATCAATGAAAGCAGTAGGAAGTTTCCGAGTCAGCACGATTAGAAGAATCAGCAGGGATGTAGAGATCTTTTAGCCACCGAGAAGAATTTTTGTTAATTTATTTTAGGAGGAGGGTACTGAAAGGCTAAGCTTGCACTGAAGTTCTTATGCATAATCCGGGCAATCATGCATCTACAAGATAGTTGGCAAACAACTAACTCTAAATTTGACAAGCAGCTGGTGACCAGAAGTGCCTGTTTCACTTTGTGTGCGTGTTGCTTCATAGGAACTCTGTAATTGTGTTCTTCCCTACTTTAAAAACAAAAAAAGAAGGGTGGAGACATGCATTGAATAACCTGAAATCATTCACAGAACTAAATAACTGAACAAATATAAATAAAAATGTTCATAAAATGGGCAGGCATTACTGCAGGAGGAAATGGCAGTGTTGCTGGTGTCTATCACCTTGAAAAACAATTGAACTCTTACATAAACTTCTGCATTTCAGTGCTACAGGATGGGAACATTTGTTCTCTAGTAAATTAAAATATAAAGAAAAAAGGCCACAAAATAACAGGAATGAAAGATAAGGATTTGTGCTGTTCACCATCAGCAATTATCAAGGGTATTTTATATTTGAGGCACTAGTGGTGCAGAAAAAAACGACTGCATATTTTCATTGAATGATGAGGAAATGCAATTTCCCCACAAGAGAAGTACTACTTTGAGGAAATGCATCTAAATCCTGCACAACGGCTTAATTTTTTTGCACAAAGACCCATATCAGAAAAGACATCAACTTGCTCTCCTGACAGCTACCTCTGAGGAAGAAGGAAGGCTGCCACCAGGCTGCTGTATTATTGCTATGTTCAGAGTTGTGCATGGAAACAGACAACACCCAGATAATCAACAAAAGCCTTTCTATTAAGGTGAAGCTTGTGAGGTCTCAAGGCCCTAGCTTTTATGCTCTTATTATTCTCAAATATGAACCACTGAAAGGGTGAAGATTTGAGCAAAACTCCAGTAACCACCTTATACCAAGCTATAGCTGAATGTGCAAGGCAGAGATGAATGGTGCAGATTTCAATGTCCTGAAAATTTGAGATTTCTGCAAAAAACACCACGCTTCTAGCCCTTAGGAACCTGCCTTTTAATAGGAGGGGGCAAAATATAGTAAAACTAAGGCCAGATTAATTTTGGTGATAGTAACAGACACACAAACATTTTTGGGTGTGTGTGTGTGTGGAGAGAATGTGAAACATGAGAAGTGTTTTACCCACATTTGCCAGTGTGAATTTACATGGTAAAAATATTAATTGACAATGTTTTACTAAAAAAACCAAACTCTGCATGTTTTGCTCCATCACATTTATCCTCAAATGGGAAGAAAATGGGGAGCTACAACACAAGAGATCAGAATGGAACAGGGCTCCACCAGATTGATCTTTTCCTCCCTTAATTTGAGCTGTGTGTGCATGGGTTCTTGGGCTGCAATAGTGTCGCATCTGGCACTAACATTAACTAAATCATAGATTAGTGGTATGTGAACAAGCCTCAGGTTTATGAGTTTCCCCTTCCCCACATTCCTTTTCTGGCATGACTGCAAGGAGCATTTTGGAAGCCTTGACTTCCTTTTTATCCAAACTGTTGTTATTTGCCCAAACAAGCAAATATTAAATCTTAGTTTCTGATCCTCACCTGTTTGGACAAACCCCTGCTTAAATCAGGTGGAACCTCACTCCCAAGGGCCAAATGTAGCCCTCCAGGCAAATTAGCCTGGCTCTCAGAAGTTTCCCCAAGGCCACACCCCTTCCCAACTGTGTTCGCACCCTCCTTGAGTGCTTCTGCCTGGGTCATAGCTGCCAAGTTTTCCCTTTTCTCATGAGGGTTAGGGTTAAAAAAAGGGATAACTTGGCAGCTATGGCCTGGGTGGAATGTGCTCTTGAACTGCAATAATGCCTCTTGCTTACCTGGATAGAGGGGTGCCTGTGGTGTGTATAGAAACCTCAGCTCAGACTTCCATGCAGTAGGAATGCCTACTGTACAAAAGTAAGATATGCAGCTGTTACTCTGCCCACTTTTGCTTCTGGCCCTGCCCACTCACTTTTGGGGAAATTGTTCTCACCCCCAGGTTTAAACCAATCACAGTTTACCCTGGTTTGGATGAAATGGCAGGTCAGAGCTAGTTGGAAAAAAGAAGTCGGTGCTTCTGATCTTCTCATTGCTGTGCTAGAAGGGAGCAGAGTTGTGCAGACTTCTGAGCCAGGGTATAAGAATAGATATCATACAATGCAAGGAATGCAATGGAAGGCTGTCACAGGAAACAGCAACTTATATGGCCAAGATTCAAAATTGAGCCCATTGGTTACGCTGTGGTCATGTACAACACACAAATCCTATATTGAAGCACACAAATCATTTTTAGTTGCTGTATACACTTGATGGAATACTTGCCCCCAAAAGCTTATTACAGTATAAACTTTTTAAGGAAGCAAAACTGAAACACCGCAAGTTATGATGACTAATTTGTTACTAGTTGTTATTTAGAGGCACTGGCCAATTTTAGGGACAGGTTTTTGTTCCTGTATGACACAGCTCAAGGTTCCCAAGGTGTAATTTAGTTCTTCAGGGGAAACTAGTTGTATTTTCTAACCTCTGGTTTCCCTTACCTGTAGGCTAACTCCAGTATTTCACAGAGAATCATCATCCATCTAACTGAAATACTCTCCAACGGCCCATCAGCCTTGCCTTCTCTTTGAAATAGCCCAGCTGAGCACTGCACAGACTGTGATTTTTCCCCCTTCTAAGATGTCTTACTCACTCCATAAGCTCAAGACTGACAGTCGAATTTCACACTGTGATAGCCCCCCATCGATTTTTCACTTGCAGGGAGCAACTCTACAAATTAAAGTTAACAGCATTGTTGAAACTTTGAAATAACTGAGGGGGGAAAATGGGACCGAAAAGATACCTGAACACCAGGGGTTCAACGTGTTTGGGGGAGAGGGAGGAAAATCCAAAGGTGAAGGGCATTTCCAGACAATTAAAACCTTTTGAAAGGGAATTCCTTTGAATGAATGAAATCATATCAAAAGATCCACAAAATGTAAAGGTATTGCTGTAGGGGAGATGGACTGATAGGCAGCATTGCAAAAATACATGAAGACTCTCGTACTTTGAGCAATACAATACCGAAATGTACAAAGCCTTAAAATAACAATAGAATAAGAGTAAAATACACCTCAAGTCTATGAAGCAAGTCTACAAAACATGGGTTGGGAGTGGAATGCCACTTGCCACTAGCAGTGTCAAACAGTCTACTTCATTTTTAAATCCTGTGCACCTGTTTGCATTCTCAACTGACTGCTTGAACCTCTACTCTGGCCATAGTGCATCTAAACCCTAAGTGCTCCCAATACAATCAACTTCAGTAAGTACCGTCATACCTCGGTTTAAGTACGCTTTGGTTTGAGTACTTTCAGTTTAAGTACTCTGTGGACCCGTCTGGAACGGATTAATCCACTTTCCATTACTTTCAATGGGAAAGTTCGCTTCAGGTTAAGTACGCTTCAGGTTAAGTACAGACTTCCGGAACCAATTGTGTACTTAAACCGAGGTACCACTGTACTGTGGAACATGCATGGAGCAACATAAGACCTCACAGAAATTATGATTACAGTAGTGGTCTCCAGGAGCAGAGATGGCAGGGGAATCCATAGTTCTGGAACTTGTATGGATAGAAGTTTTGGAGGGTTTGAATCTGACCAAAGAAGAAGAGGTGAACCTTAGGAGACTTGAATTATTCTCAAACTCAGACTAGAATCCAAGCCAAATAATTCTCAGTTTATTCCTTCCAACCCATTCCTCTGTACAATCCAGTCACTCACTTCCCCTTTAAATCTACTTATTGCGTGGGCCAGCAGTAGGGAGAGGGAAGGATGACACTCTCCAGTGCTTCATACTCCATGTAAAGCACCACAGGTGCTGCAAAAGACCCTGGTGCAAGGGTGAGAAACCTTTCAGCCTGAGGGCCGCATCCCTTCTGGGAAACCTTCTGGGGGCCACATGCCAGTGGTAGGCAGGATCAGAGACAAAAGTGAGTGGAGGAACAAATGTACATTTTACCAATGTGCAGCAGCTTAGTTTCTAAACTCCCTTTCTCCTCTCTGTTCCCCATCCAGACAAGCATGAGTTCAAGGACACATTTTAGCAATTTTTTAAACTTAATTTGTTTAAAATATAGACAGATCAATAAAACCAATAGCAAATACAAAGCATCTACCTCAAAAGGGGAGGATATAAAAGCAATATATCTATTATCAAAGGGTTACGACTTTCAGCTTAGTTCATACCATGAGGGTGATCAAACTTCTCCATTTTAATGTCCAATAACTATGTGCTAAAGACAAAGGTTTGTATGGTTTTCCCAGTAGTGATGTATGGAAGCGAGAGCTGGACCATAAAGAAGGCTGATTGCCGAAGAATTGATGCTTTTGAATTATGGTGCTGGAGGAGACTCTTGAGAGTCCCATAGACTGCAAGAAGAGCAAACCTATCCATCCTGAAGGAAATCAGCCCTGAGTGCTCACTGGAAGGACAGATCCTGAAGCTGAGGCTCCATTACTTTGGCCACCTCATGAGAAGAGAAGACTTCCTGGGAAAGACCCTGATGTTGGGAAAGATGGAGGACACAAGAAGGGGACGACAGAGGACGAGGTGGTTGGACAGTGTTCTCAAAGCTACGAACATGAGTCTGACCAAGCTGTGGGAGGCAGTGCAAGACAGGAGTGCCTGGCGTGCTCTGGTCCATGGGGTCACGAAGAGTCGGACACGACTAAACGACCAACAACACCAACAATGAATCTTAGCAAGGGGTGGGTGTGGTTCACTTGTTTCTCTATTTCCCCTGAAAGTCTGCAGTGAAAGTCCTACTGTTTGTGCTACCCTGGAGAATTGATGTGGCCTCCCACACTAGTTGCCCTACTCTTCAGAAGTGCTAGAGTTTTCCTCTCAAGTGGATCCCAAGGAAAACTGCAAGTAATAACTTGAAATGCATTTGAGAAAGGTAAATGGGGTTGATCTCTTCTGTATGCTAGGCTAGAACTCTGCTTGAAGAGAAATTACAGATGAATGAATCGTGAATAATTGCCCAAGCTTATAGGATGCCAAATCCTGTACCAGACACACTAGTAGCATCCACCCCCTTTTTACAGTAAAATAGTGTGAATTGCTTACTGATGCCTTAAATTCTCCTCCAAACCCACAGATTCTTTTACATATGCCCTGAAGATGATTAATGCAGGAAGTAGTACTGAACAGTTAATGACCATGGCTAACTGAGGCTTACATTTTGCAAACAGAGTCACAACTCAGCAGGCAACTGGGATTTCCAGGTGTAAACGGCTATGCTTGTGGTGTTACTGAATATTTATTTTTGGCATGTGCCTGCTTTTCTATATTTTAGCCTATTAATCCCAAAACATTTATGGGGAACTGTTTGCAGATAACATCTTGGGTAATTTTATATTAGCCAGTTTTCTGCTCTGAAACAACTTGCTGAATTAAGCACAAATAAATCTCATGTAGGAAGAACAGGAAGCTGCCTTATAAAGAACCAGACCATTGGCCTGTCTAGCTCAGGACTGCCTACATTGATTGGCAGCAGTTCTGCAGGGTTTCAAACAGGGGCTACTCCCAGCCCTATCTGGAGATGCCGGGGACTGAACTGAGGACCTTCTGCATGCAAAGCAGATTGCTCTTCCACTGAGGCATGGCCCCATCCCCAGAGTTCTTTTAAAAATCTGCATTAACTCTATGGCTGTCTAAGGCACATTTGGTAGCATCTGCCATGCTCCAGTGGCTGTGTCCCTTTAAATAGTAACCAACAGCTAGTCTGCCTCACCCCATCCCCCACATCTGTAATTTAAATGACCCATGGACCAGAGCACGCCAGGCACTCCTGTCTTCCACTGCCTTCCGCAGTTTGGTCAAAATAGCCAAAGTTTTATATTGAGACAAAATTATTACAATTGTATACATCTGTTTAGAGAGGCTAACAAATTGTATACATTTGTTTAGAGAGGCTTTTAATCTTTAATCGATTATTTTATTCCTCTGTTGGGGAAACCCAGCCAGATGGGCGGGGTATAAATAATAAATTATTATTATTATTATTATTATTATTATTATTATTATTATTATTATTATCTGTTTAGCTGTATACAATTTATTCCATTTGTTCTATTTGGGTATTCCCTGAGAACAGAATTTTGCTGAAATCTGGCAAGGGACAATGAAGCAAACAGAGAAGACAATGTCTGGAAATATGGTATGAAGTGTGCAACAGAAGGAATGAGGTGGTCTTTAAGCTACAGAAAAGTTTGAAAAGAGGGCAGGGGCTTTCCCCACTCTTATTCTTCCACAACGGGAATGTCTCTCATTTCTGCCACATACATTAAATCAATCATCTGTTCTTCAAGCTAACGTTCCGCTATAGCTGCACCTTTGCCTGGAACAATTTCCCCAACATTTCAGTGGGGAAAGCCCAATTTCTCCACTGAATTCTACGATTCTATGAATGGCTCAGCTCCCTCTACTGACAGAATGGGAGCCCTAGGTCCTCATGAGACTCCCATCAGCACCTGAGTAGACAGATCTCCACCTGCAAACATTAAACTTATTTCATATCCTTAAAAGCTAGAAATGGGGTTTTGTTTTTAAATAAAGTTATAGGAAGTTAGCTTCTGCAATTGTCAGACTATGAAAGCCAGAAAGTTGGTTTTATCTAAGGAGCCAAATTCTGGAAACCATTTCTATTCTTGTAGGATAATATGCCAAAGCTTAACTTTTGGAGTGGATTCGAGAAAACGATTTGAGTAAAAAAGAAAGAAGAAGATTGTCACGTGAGTGTACACACACACTGACCTCCCTTTTCTAAAACCCTCTTCTAAACCAAACAAGCACCTTGCCCAATCAACCATGAGGAGCATGAAGAGTTATATAAAGAAGATAATTATAAAGGGATTTAATGCTTGGCGAGCTCAAATTGCCAAGGCTTATGACAAAGGTAGCACACACGCTTGCTTAACTGGCCCAGTGCCCTGGCTTTGCTCTTATGTAAGCGACACAGCCGGAGCCGCATCCAAAATGAGATTTGTTTTATGGAAAAGAAGAGCGTGCCCCTTTGCTCCTGGGAATGGCAGCCGAGTCCCACCTCCCTCTAGTTTTGCTCCATTCCTGATTAATGATCTTGTCTGCCTGATTTATGACCCACCCTGACAGATTAGAGTTTCCTCTTCAACCGCCCCCCTCCCCCCCACCCCCAACCTCAGAAGGCATAGCCACACTCCGCTGGAAATATTAGAGAATTATTAAATAAACATTCATACGTCATGTCTCTTCCCAACCTGAGCTCATCCTAGTCAACACTCGCAGCCCTGGCCTGTTTGCTTTTCATGCTGACAACAAACAGCTGGAGTGATTCATGGAGAGGCTGGCTACAATGTTTCATGTCATATATCATGCTAGCAGGGCTCCCTGCCCCAACAGAGATAAACTGATCAAGCACAACGGGCTGGAATGAATTTATGACAACACAAAATTGAGGAAAACAAATGGGAGGTGACCCAGTGGGGCACTAACCCAGACTCTTTCCTTGGCCTGCAATCTAGTTTGGTGGCAGAAAGCAAAATTGAACATTGGCACTCTGAATTAAGAGGCTGGCTTCTTAACCCCAGGAAGCCTTGATTTCAAGATGGCACCAGGCAATGTGGTTCGCATCTTCAGGGAGGAGAAAACGAGCCATTGCAAACTCTTAGCACCACTGCTAAGATTCAGGGACCAGCAATGCAGAAGGGAGGGCCGAAATGACAGAAAAGATTGGCTGATCTAAGCAGATACTACTGAGAGAAGGAAAACATGACATCAAGTCTTAAACTAATTTAAAAGCTGTTGTAGAGGAGGAGCAGGAGAATTGTTCCAAGGTAGGAATTGTTTCTGATGGCAGAGTAAGAGGCAGTGGCGTTAGATTCCAAGAGGAAAGGCTTAGGGCAGGGATCCCAAGCTGAGGTTCAAGAGCCACTAATAGCTCTTGAACAAAAGGCTTGCTCCTGCTCCACCCCCCTCCACTCTTATATTGGTGAAGCACATGTTTTGCATGCAAAATATCCCAGGTTCAATCCCTGGCATTTCCAGGTAGAATTATGGGAGACTTCCATCCAAAGCCCAGAGGGTTGCTGGCTGAGCTAGATGGACGCATGCCACAGTAGAAGGAAGCATCCCTTATTAAAAATGAGATGGATGGGAGTAGGAATAGTGGGAGGTAAGAGAAGCATGTTGGCCTAGGAATGAATGGAGAGGCTATAGAGAAAGCTTGGCTGTTGTGGAATGACAGAGAGACACCAAAAAGGACTGGGAGAGCTGTTTGGAAGAAAAAACAGCAGGAACGCTGGTGGCTTGCAGCTGCTTCATTTTACCGCTGTGCTACTTTATGGTCTCAAAGTTTCATATGCCAATGAATTGGGACAATTTTCCCAGTGGCAAGAATAGATGGGGGGGGGGAACTGTTTGAGGAAGGATGAGACCCTGTTTACAAAGTATATGGCAGGATTATGGGTCAAAAATCTTCCATCCATTATTATCAACTTTGCCAGATTAGTGCAGGGTGAGTGCTCAGAGGAATTAGCTCCTTTGCAGACACAGACTCCCTGTGGAGTTCTTCCACACAACCTCTATGTGCATTCACAAGGCCCCCAAGAAATGTTCCCCACTGGTCTCTTAACTTGAATCATAGAGCTGGAAGGGAATCTGAGGGTCATCTAGTTCAACCCCCTACAATGCAAGAATCTCAATTAAAGCACCCATGACAGATGGCCATCCAACCTCTTCTTAAAAACCTCCAAGGAAGGAGAGTCCATCACCACCTGAGGGAGCCTGTTCCACTGTCAAACATCATCACAAAGTACTTACTGATGTTTAGTTAGAATCTCCTTTCCTATAACTTGAATCTACTGGTTCAGGTCCTATCATCTGGAGCAGGAGAAAGCAAACTTGCCCCATCTTCCATGTGACAGCCCTTTCAGTCCACCAATACCCAAATCCCTCACAAAGCAGTCCCACAGGAATTAACACAAGGAGGCAAGTGTTTTCTTGCCTTACTACAAGGTTCAGCTATTCACAATAACTTGAGCATCTGCCCGTCAAGACAGTAGTTGCTGCTACAGCATCCTGTTTCTGACTTGCTGGACTAGCTTGCAATCATTACTGACTGACTAGACTTGCTTAACCAATTGCTTGCTGGATTTCCTGAGTACTGAATAACTATTGTCAGGATGGCTAACTAGACTCTCCTGAAACTCTTGCATTCCCTAGCTGAGGCCTGGTTGTCTGTCCAGATGGCTGAGCCACACTTGCACCTGTACAGCAAGGTCTAGCAGCATGTAATAGATTCTCTGTGACTACAGAAGAAAGACTGATGTAAAGAAGAGATGGAGAAAAATAAGGTGACTGAGAGGTGGATTTAGGTGGCTTATGTATAAAATGTTTGGTGCTTTGTGAAGAGAGTCTTCTTAAAAGGGGGAATTAAAGATCTATGAAACATATTAAATAATAAAATAAATACAGTTTAAAAAGCACACAGGATAGAATATTGAGTCCCAGGTTACATGTTGTTCGGGAGCCAAGGTGGATCCCAGGCACTGAAAGGTTCTTGTTTTAAGCTTAGCAAAACCCGTACCAGATGCTCTTGTTGCATGCCTGTGCTGGCTGTACAGCTCAGTAAACCCTTTCTAGCCCTGTTATTCTATCACTTCTGAATACATGCTCAAGCACTAAAGTCTAGAAAAACCTGTTCAAACATCAACCAACTGTCACAACCAAAGCTGAATCCCACATGTCTTTCTACAGCTGAGCATTTCATCCCACGCTGCTCTATTTAGTAACATCTAGACTACAACCATTAGATATAAGCAATATCCTCATTTAAAAATTATCTACAAATATATTACATTATATTACATATAGAAATCATCACATGGAAAAAAAGGAGAAATCTTTATTTATTTTTCTTGTCATAGCGGCCTAGTTCAGATGCAACAACAAATCACAATTTTCCATTTTGACTGGTCTGGGCCAATAGCAGCTTTCATATCAAATTCAAACAAAAAACGAGATGAATGAAATACAAAGAAGAATCCATCAGCAAATACATTTCTCTTGATCGGAGGTAAGTTGCTTGGCATGCAAGAGATTCAGCTACAAGCAGCCTGAAGCACACATTCCATTAACTTTCAACCCAAGTACATTAGCTCTGCGCCCAAACAAGGACAGTTTACTGTATTGTATTAGCTAATTAAAAATATACGCTCCATGCCTAGACTTTGTTTTGGAAAGGGAAGAGAAAATGAATGTCATTCTTATAAAAGTAGGATCAATAAAGAGAATCACTGCTAACTCCATTAACCATTGTTCTAAATGGACAGCCCAGCTGACACAGGTGATAAACCATGTGCTTCTAAACACTTTTTAAAATGCTAATCAGACATTACATGGAGCTTAACACACTAATCAATAATGCCCAGATTTAAAAGCAAAAATTAAAGTTATGAACAGGAGGAAGTGATCCCATGGAGAGCTCACCACAATCACCACCCAAAACAAGAAAAATGAAACCAATTTAGCTCTAGATTAAGAACCAGGAACTGGAGATGAATCAATTTAGCTAGCTGGACTGGGTCACCATACATCATGGCTTGGCAGTGCAGGTGAAAGCAGCCTGAGACAGTAAGAATAAAAGAACACCTTCCTTCCTGCAAGCCCCAAGGTCTGATCCCACTTATCAATTAATTTAACAGTGCCCACCCCTTCACACACAACATTCTAGCTTCTTAACCATCACAACACATTCTATTTATCACACACAACTCCCTGAGGAGCAGGGACAGCACAGCTGGAACCTCTGATTCTAAACATTTTGTCTTCTGTTTCCTTTGGAATTTAAGTCTCTAACTAAAAAGCAGTAACCCTTTACCACAAGGGATTTCTCATGAACCAAGAAATTGCTGTAAAGTGCAATAAATGGCATTTGGTTTTTACCTTCTTAAGAAAGGTAACAGGTTGAGTATCCAAGTGTAATTTTTGACTTCTGAAGTCAGGAAGTTTTCAGTGCTCTCTACAATGGGTCCTAACTTGTCACAAAGAGGAGGGTGCCATACTTTACAACTCTGAATCATAGCATGCACCACCTTGGAAAGAATGTGGGGTCTGCCAAGAGACACTGAATAAAGCTTTTAAAATTATCTGATCAAGATGACATCAATTGATCGTTCTGCTGGAAAATGTCAAACCTCTGTTTGGGAGGCCAGGATCAGAGGGGAATAAGTGTTGGTAGCTAGTGACAGATACTGCTGAAGAAGACTGAAGTCTCCTGCCTCCTAAATGGAAGGCAGTATCAAAAGATTGCCAAGTGATAGGTGAAAAATGGCAACAAGCAGCTAAATCCCTGCAAAGGAAGCTGGCATGCATTGGCAACTAACATTCGTGCCTAATCAAATCATGAAATTCTCCTCTCACCCCTCTCTTGATTTCTGCCTCCAACGTCCTGAACAGCTTATAATCCTAGCTTTTAATTCCTAGGCACACAAATGAAGGAGGCTGAGGCAGGCAATATATTTCCTTCTGCATTTCATTTAAAATTGTAGCCCAATCTAGAGTGTTAATCTAGAAGAGCAGACATAAGGATCCAATGTCTCATTCTGGGTCAACAACTTCCATCATCCCTGACCATTTGCCATCCCAGGTGGAAGTGATGGGAGTTAGGAGTAAAGTAACATCTGGAGGGTCTCAGGATACCCATCTCTGCTTTGGACTACAATAACTGAGAATTCAACTCAAACCCCCCCCCCCAGCACCTTGTTCTGGTAGATAATTGCCCTGAGACTTTGGGCTTGTTCACACAAATCACTGGCTAATAATCCTGTATGCACTGTGGGACGTCGGCAACATGGGGCAGTCGTCTAAGGCACTTGCATCTATAGTCTCATATTTTTGTTTTCATGACCTTAGCCTATTTCTATGCTTAAGACTTCAATTTTGTCTCTGCTAATTAGAAGAAGCGTACAAAAATGACATAAGATATTACTGCACATAGCATTGCCTTGCTGCAAGGAGACAGTGCAGCATCATGTATCATCCTTAGGCTTGCCTCTGCACTTTGGTGAAGCAAAAGATCCAGTCCCATGTGACTCATCCCCAATGGAAATGAAGGTTAAGATAATCTTATTCTTTTCCAGAGGCAGGCCATATCAAGTAAAGCTTCTGAAAAATAACACATCCCAAGGGAAGCAAAAGGGAAGCACTTTGATACTGTTGAGAATTTAACACAAGGGGAAGATTTGCCATCATCCCTCTAAAGCTGTAGAAACTACAATAGGGACTTAAGAGACGAAATATAAAATCACCCTTCTACTTTTAGAGCCAACAAACAAAATGGATTTTTCTCCATCCTACAGATGGGGAATTCCTATGAAGAATGAAAAACAAAACAAAAAAAGGGGGGGGCTGTTTGACTTTCAGCTAGGGGAGAGATAATACTGTGTCTGAGTTTAAAAGCTGGATATGTTTCGCATGAGAAACATGTGGGAACTACACAAGAAAAGCCATGAGCAGCTTGTCATGTGCTATAGTGATGCCCCTTTGATAGAAAGCTCCTAGCAGTCTCTCTTCCCATCCCCAACAAAGACAGACATGCCTGAGCCATACTCACTTTTCTATGTCACTATTCTTGCAGGTCTTTTGCATAGGCTCCTGTTTACTGCTCTCTCCATTACTCGTTGATGGCATTTCTGCGAAAGTAAGGAAGAGCCCAGATCAGTGAAGGGAAATGTTTACCTACCGTATTCACAAGAAGTCAGAGAAACCAAATAGTTGGTGAATTGTTCTAGTGTTGGTTCCCAAGAAGAATAACATGCTAGAGTGTCCAAGTGACAAGTACTGTTGTATCACTCAAGATGCACTCATGACTTGCCCAGTATGGCAGACCTGCAGAACTCATAGCCCACAAAGTAGTTCTGGAATTGACAGGGCCATGGATTACTCAAAGCAAATAATGAGGTTGGGATGCCAAATTATGACAAATTGCTGCAATCCATCAATTTTCTGCTTTAGATTGGCAACTGTTCACCCAAAACCGAAGCACTTGGAATTACTAGCAGTTTTCAAACCAGTTAGACACAAAGGATCCACTTCAACTTCCTTGAGCAATTCTCATGAAATCGATTCAATAAATGGCTTGTATGTGCAATTTGTTCTTTGTCAATGCTGTGAATTGCAGTTCGGATTCTGGAGGTTTTCTATTCATGGGGCTTTCTGGAAGAAACATGTTTTTACAGGCCAGACAGGTTTACCCACACATAGGAATCAAAGTAACGCTATTTCTGCAGTCAGAAGAGGCCCAGAATTTTTTCACAAGCCTTTTGGAATCATGAGGGGAGGAGTACTGTTTCCAGAGGAAGAATTGTGAGAAAAGAGAGACTGTTTGCCATCAGGGGGCAGCTGGTTTCACGCTACAGGGGCAGTCCTGAGGAACCTTCAGGAAGGAGTTGCTGCCAGGAGCATTATGTGTATGTGTATTTTAATGAGCTGAATAGCGTGAAAGTCATGGGGTTGTGGAGAATGTGTATACAACAGTGCCTAGTTTATTTTTTGGGGTTGCTATTTTGTTAATGTTATTAATATTGTTTTACAGATTCTAAATGCTGTATTAATTTTTAATTATATAATATGACTTTTGCTTTAACTGTGATGTTTCGCTTATTTTTTAGTTGTTGTTGTGTTAAGAGTGTCTTATAGATTATAATTGTTTCACTTATTATTTGTTAATTATTCTATATGATTTATGCTGTATTTGTGATGTTCCATTATGTTCTACTATATCACTGTTATTTATTGTTTGTAAGCTGCTTTGGGCTTCATTAGAATGAAAAGCAGCACAGAAATATAATAAATCAAAATCATTGCAGGACAGCTAGCATTGGCACTTCTCAGGAGTTTAACTGGAATTGAACTCTACTTGCACAGTATTGTCCCAATTCCTAAGCTAATTTCCACAGTGATAATATTTTATTCTTTACTCCCATGGATAAAGAAATGGTGTGAAATCGCAAACAAGAATGTGGAATCACACAGAACCTCCCCCAGAAGATAATGATTGCCAAACTCCTCCCCCCCATCAATACACACTGCCTAGGAATTTCCAGCCATACTTTCTATTAGCACCCCATCTTTTTTTAAACTTGTATGTAAATGTCACTTGTCAATAGTTATAGCAACCGAGAGGCAATATCAGAGTGGGATTTGGACAATGGACACCCTAGTCATCAAGCTCCTGGAAGTGCAATTTCTCTCAAAAACCAAACTATCTCACTGGGTTGAGAGAATAAAAATGGTGGGACTTCATGAACACTGCCCTGTTTATGCCTTAAAATAGATATTTTACATTTCTTATTAAAAGTTTTATCCCGTTCTTCAGTCCACAGCTACTAAGCAGTTACCAGAAAGAAAACGATTCATATAAAGATCATGTATCTAAAATGCAAAATATGAACAGAAACCAGATAAAAATATTGCATTAAAAGGGTAAAAAACCAAAACACATGGAAAATTTAAAAGATGTCTCAAAAGGCACTGAAATTGCATCAGACCCAGAGCCAGATGAACCTTCCTGGGCAGGCATTTCAAAGTTAAAATCCCAGAACTGAAAAGGTCTTATCCACCTTACCTGAAGGCTTCTGAGAAAGATATTAATAGCTGATCTTATAGTAATATAAACAAATACTGTGACACTGGCATGCATATCTACAGAAGGCAAAAAAGCAGGGGGCAGGGTTTGCTATCTCAAAATGCATAATAGCAGGCATCCTCAAACTCCGGCCCTCCAGATGTTTTGGACTACAATTCCCATCATCCCTGACCACTGGTCCTGTTAGCTAGGGATCATGGGAGTTGTAGGCTAAAACATCTGGAGGGCCGCAGTTTGGGGATGCCTGATAATAGCCTCAAACACAATCAGTTACTAAGTGGAAAGCTTTCATCATATTCAAACTTCTTGTAACTTGGGTTATATTCCAGAATACTTTGGGGGCATTTAGCAGAAGTGTGGGATAGAAATAATGCACCATAATCTTCTCTGGGTGACTCCATAGTTTAAGTTTTTTCTATTGGAAAATGGAGGCAATAACCGGCATCCATCTCCAGGAGCACAAATTAAACTGCTGCATGGATTCTCCTATCAAAACTCAAAAGCTGGTAACCACTCTATTACACTACTTCAGATCTCTGGTGTTGGGCACACAGGAATAATATACTGTACTCCCAATATGCTGAATACTAAAACTGCACCATAAAATACCGATGGTCACTATGCAAGCCAACACAACAGATTGCCACATATATATCTTACACTCACCGTCACTTGCCCACTTAGAAAATTCTGGTGTTATTCGGGTACTAGGCGTGCCACCACTGGAAAAAGAGACAGCAGTGAAAAATTGTCCCAGGAAAAATCCTACAGCATGCATTTCTTCTAACCATTATTAGGATTGATTATGTACATAGTATTTAAAGTTTCTCAATTGCCTTACAATCAATTTGTGTTTACTCTCACAACTGTGTTAAAGCAGGACACTATTATTTTCATTTTACATATGGGAAACTGAGGGGGAAAAATCTGTCTGCCCATGCAATGAATCCCTAGCAGAAGATGAACTTGAACAGAAGCTTTCCAGGCCCAGCCATAACTACGTATCCACTGGAAGAGATAAGACATGTTCTAGTCAGTGCAGAATGCAGCTACTGCAATGGTGGGTTAAGAGTGGATTACACCAATGCTGTATCTTTACTGACACCTTGTCATCTTCTGCATGCAATTCAAGATCGTAGTTCTTGATGGATTTAAGCATTACAGAACTTAGATCTGCAAGGATCTTCTGTTTTGTCACTTTCTTAAGATTTTCCAAGAGTGCACCAAGACCTCCTTTCCCTTGTGTCATCCACATGCTAGGCTTTGAATAGCATGCAGAAATGCTTTCCGTAACTCCCTACAAACTGTGGAAATTCTTTCCCAACAAGACTCACTGATACTTGAAATAGCATTTTTTTCAGAAGCACTCAAGCAGACTTTAAATGGCTAAGTTTAAGCATACCTGAAGATAATCTCACTGTTTTTGTAATTTTAAATTACTGTTACTTTATTGTATTTTTAATATTTTGTTGGAAGCTGTCCAGAGTGGCTGGGGACACCCAGCCAGATGGGTGGGGTATAAATAAAAAAAATATTATTATATTGCTTAAATTATTGCTACCATCTACTATGGGTTATAGGGATAGGGCAGGTTAACCACCAGAACTCCCCCCTAACACCCTAGCATTTATGCCTTCCTTTCAACATCAAATATTAGTCACTGTCAATTCAAATTACTGGAGGCAGCAATAGTATGAGGCAGATATGTGTTTCTATGGAGTGAAATCTGATTTCAGGCCACTGCTTGTAACAAGCTAAGCAGTAGGAAAACTTCATTTCACTGCTCTATCAATCTCTTCAACCTTGACCTCCAAGGCTCACTCAGCCTAAGAGACTGGAGCAATGTAAGTGCTGTTTCCACACAGGGCAGAGGGCTTGAAAAACCAATCCATTTCTTAGCTCTCTGTTAACACCCATTCAGTTATTTGCCTGAAATGCTTTCCAGAATCTTCCACACAAGGCCTGTGCAGAACTCTAGCAGACAGCAGCCCAGAATACATAATCAGCACTGCAAGGACCTTGAGATCCATTAAGGTGGTCAACTCCTAGACGCTTATGGATCCTACCAGAATCCAGAATGATCTGGGGGATTTAGCTGCTTTTTGCCAGTGGTTCAGTCACTGTAATTTGTAATCGCCTGAGGCTCTTGAAAAAACTACTCTTGAGTAACATCTTAACCAGTGGGAAAAGGCTTCCTTATCGTTTAATGAGAACTGGTCATGAAAATGAAGAAGTGCTAAAGAGTGCTAGTAGTTTGTTGTTGTTTTTTTAAATCAAAATTAATTCACTGAAGGGGAAGGGTCAGAGTTCAGTGACAGAACACATTATTTTCATGTAAAAGGTCCCTGGCATTTGCAGGTAAGACCCCTATATGAAACCACAGAGAGCCTCAAATATTTAATGTAGACTGACCTTCACCAACCTGGTACCCTTCAGTTGTTTTGAACTACAGCTCAGCCTCAGTCAGCATGGTTGCATTGACTGCAGCTGATGGAAGTTATAGAAAACATCTGGAAGGCATCATGTTTGCAAAGGCTGATGTGAATAATACTGAGCTAGACAGACCAATGACCATATGGGTTTGACATTCCTGCATTGCAGGGGTTTGGATGGTCCTTGTAGTTCCTTCAAATTCTACAATTCTATGATTCTATGAACTGTATGCACTTCTCTTACTGTATGCACTTCTGTATGCACTTCTCTTACAAATGGGGCACAAGCATGCTTAACAGGGTTTCCAGCCCTTCTCCTTTCCTCATTCACACATTGAAAAACTTTTGATTTTCATATTTCTAATGGGCGAGCTGAGAGTTTTTTCCAGTGCACAATGCCCTATGTACGAGGTGCTATGTCCAGAGTCAGGCTTTAATTTCTCAAAGAACAAGAACTACTACCTTTGGCATAAATGTGGCCAGGGAGTAGGGTGGGACTTTACTGCTGTCTTATAGATGGGTAACCATTTTCTTTACAAGTAGCTGCTTCCAAAGTTCTTCCTGCCTTTCATCTCACACTGATATGAATAGGGATCTGCTTTGAGAAACGTCCTCACCGCCCACTCAGCACAATGAAGCATGTCCTTCTCCACTCCCAGACAGTACTTTAAAAAGTCCACACTTACTTTAAGACTGCACCTCGAAGCGCCTCTCTCTCCTTGGCTTCACCTGGTTCTTCCCCAGTGCACGGAATGATATCTGCCTCTGTGTATCTAAGCATGGAGGGTTAAGGAGAGCACAGCCTGATGAATAAGTAGCTTATTCCCAAGCCATGAAGGCAGAGCAGCCAAGAATTCCTTTGAGGGATGGGTAGGAACTGTTGTAGTCAAAATGCCACATTTCCTTCTGGGTAACTTTTTCTGGGGCCCACAAAGCATCGTGAGCAGGGGCAGATGCAAAATGGGCAGATCAATGAATGTGAATGGTACCTTTCTACACTAGGCTAGTTTCTACACACACACACACACACACACACACACACAACATACAAGTTCAATATAGTGCACTAATTAGAATGGCACCATTAATTCTTCTTCAGATACACTGAAACAGAAGTCACCAGACCCTTATATATAGTGAGAGGGTGGGGACGGGTTTTAATCAGAAGGGTGGTGGGAATGGGTGATTGGCTGATAGGTGTGGTAAACCTGTTGATGACTGTTAACGGCTGCAATTGGTCTTACAGGAAAAAGCAAGGGGTGAGATGGCTAAAGATACCTTTATCATGTATAATGAGATAAGAATCCAATGTCTCGATTCAGACCAGGTCTCTCCATGGTTTTAAGTTTGGTATTTCTGAATCAAGACATTGGATTCTTATCTCATTATACATGATAAAGGTATCTTTAGCCATCTCACCCCTTGCTTTTTCCTGTGAGACCAACTGCAGTCATTAACAGTCGTCAACAGGTTTATCACACCTATCAGCCAATCACCCCACCACCCTTCTGAGTAATACCCCTCCCCACCCTCTCACTATATATAAAGGTCTGGTGACTTCTGTTTCAGTGTATCTGAAGAAGTGTGCATGCACACAAAAGCTCATACCAATGACAAACTTAGTTGGTCTCTAAGGTGCTACTGGATAGATTTTTTTTAATTTTGTTTTGACTACGGCAGGCCAACACGGCTACCTACCTGTAACTAGAACCAGAAATTCTGAAGTACTAAAGAATGCATTTCAAAGACCACAAGGTTCCTTTCACCACAAGGAACGTGTAAACACAGTAACAGCTGTTTGATAATAAGAACATGTTCATCTGAAAACAGCACAAGAGGAAATCATCTCTCCTCAGCAAGGAACAGGCTGCTGTAACTGGTGAAATTACTACATAGCCCATGACTGGTAAATAAAGTTGCTAATGGAGCAATTTTAGTGAACAGGCAACTTGTGGAATTACGCGAGAGCAGCGAGAGCAGCAAGAGTTTTAGTGGCACAGTGCAGCCACAGTCTCTTGGTGGGAGTTCAGCACCTCTAGAAAATGATACTGTGGCTTTCCATATTCCAGTGTGTCATCTCCATCCACATCAAGGTCAGCATCACTGTCTGGATTCTCCTTGCCGCTGCACATGACAAACCCGGACCCTGAAGGAAAAGAAAAGATGTGCAATGTGTCACCACAGGGGACAGAGGAACAAAATGTGGCCTGGGCAAGTCGTCTAGGGGAGGGGAAAGATGGCATGGGAGAGAGAAAGCAGTCTTTTAGCTGCATAGGTATCCAGCAGTCACTTTCCTCCAGGCTCATTTTAGCTATGGTTTGATCTCCCTGTCTCAACTGTATGTAATACAATGGTAACATTGTATAATTTCGTAAGTATGAAGAGAGGTCACAATATATCTTGATTTATAAATCTCTTTCTCTCTATATATAGAGAGACAGAGCGTGCTGGGGAAGCAATGAGAATTGTGAGTCATGACACAGTCTGTCAGAGATAAACTGGACTGGGAACCAGCACTGCTCAGCAACAGAAAAAGTGTACTCAAGCCAAAAACTAGCAAGTCTGTGATTTATTAGGTTTGTTGCAAGCAGCAGGTGGTAAATGCGTAGAAACATCCAATTAATATGGGAGATGAAAAACACACTCCAGGCTTGTATACCACAGAAGAATTCTATAGACTCCAAATGCAAAAATGGGGAAGTGAGAAATAAGGGTTCAATGCAGGCTTGATGGACCACACATAAACTGATATGTAAAGCAGAATACTTTTGTGTGCAGGAAGGAAACTGGTTCCAAACACTATCATCACTTCCTTCATTGTCTTTACAATTTCATAAAACTGAATTGCTTGCCGCCATCCCCACCCCCCACCCCGACCCTGTGCCCATGCACTGGGTTAGATCACATCACAAAGATTTTTATGAGCAGAGAGCCAAGGGGAAAAAGGTGCTGTTTACTGGAGGTGTTTCAAAGAAAGGAGTATATTTAGCATTGAATGGACAGGAGCAAAAATTGAGTGATGTTATAAGGAATCTCCCTGCCTCAAATTACCAGAGGTACCCAATCCTAGTCTAAAATCTGGCATCTAGACTTTATGCACAAATGCAAAATCCCTCCATCAACCTTTCATTCCTTTTATCAGTTGTGCCAGCCCCTAAGGTCTAAGTATTGTACTTGCCTGTACAACTCTCTTATGAGCAGTCTAAAATTCTGTGCTAGAATCCCAGATTTTGCACTCAGATAATTCAGTGTTATACAGCTCAAATGAAGGATTTAAAAGCAAAATTGTTAAGTTTACCCACTTTGGGCTGTAGTGTGGAACTTATTTTTCTACGAGTAAGTTTTTATTCCAACCTCTGAAAATGGAAGAGGAGGGTAGCATATTTTGCAGATTTCCCCTTCACCTTTCAGTACCCAATGCCATCTCTCATGTTGTTTCAGATGGCCCCCTGAGCTTCCAGAGCAACCAGAAAGGGGGCATGTTTGGAAAGAAAAAATCAGCAACCTCTCTCACTTTTGCTCTAGAATACTACTTTCAAAAGAAGTTAGCTCAGATATTTTCTGCCATTTTGAAACGGTACTTTAATGCCATGTTTTCAAGACAACACACAATTTGGCAATACGTACAGTTTATAGAGAAATCCTGGCTAGCCTTTGCACACCTCCATTTTGCCCACTGTGAAACATGATAACTAAGGTGGCTAATGTTTGCTCCTGCAGACTTCCTGGTTTTTTGTTTTTGTTTTAAAGATGTGCATGCACAGGAACTGAAAGACCTGCAAAAATGCTCAGAACAGTAATGGAGGAGAAGGGGGGGGGGGTGACTGACATAAGGGACAGAAAAACAGCCTGGATATTTTCCATCAAGTTCTACCCACTGGTGTAGAAAATGGAATAGCAATGAGTATTCTTGACTGAAAAAATGGAATTTGTGGAAACATATCTGCTAAAACCCACATAGAAAGGATTTTTGTAACTTATTTATGTTGTTAACGCTCACATCTGGAAGTACCACAAATTGCCCTGGATTTTGAAGCCTCCTCAGCAATGGTTTGTCTAGCAAGTACAACCTTTTCAGTTTATTTAGATTTAAAACAGGACAGAGTTGCTAAAGACTGTGGTTGCCCAAAGAGCAAGAGTGCCATTTCACACTGGTAGAGGCAATAATGTCACACAGATACTGGCCTGCAGTATGCCAGTATCAGGTATAATTTAGCTTGTAATTTCTGAAAAGCCCAGCCTCTAAACACACAAGCTTCTTTCTTTCCCACCATCTCTCAAATACAAAGCAGAAGTTATGGCCTGACCTGGGCTGTGATCTGAATGCCATCTATATTAAAGATGTAGAACAAGATTTGAGGCTGGAGGAAATCTTGAATAGAAATGAATTTCATCTCGGCTTCACTTCAGTAACAGAATTGATACAAAAATGGGGAGAAAGAAGCAGCTTTTAGGAAATTCAATTTCTTGTCCTATATGTCAAATTAAGCTATCAGAACACAGTACAAGCAACAAAAGTTAACCATACAAAGTCAGAGACCAGAATCTCCTTTTACAGTTGCATTTTGCTATATGTGCTCAGGAAGCTCAGTTCAAAGACTGCAAAGTAGAAGCCTCTGATGCCACCAGAGTCCAAATTGTTAAATGGAATGCTAGGGCTGTACCTTGAGGGAACCTAAAGTATGATCATAGTTTCATTTCAACCAGGCCTGAAATTAAGTCCTAATGAGACAGTAAGTGGGCAAAGGCTAACATGGGTTCCTGAAAGGAGGAAGAGTCATAAGTAGAATTTTGATCAGATTTCTCTCTGCTGAATTTCCCCCCTGAAATTCTTGTTAGAACCCAGTAAATATTGGCAAATCCTGGTCCAACCTTGGTCTGCCAGGCTGTTTTCCCCAAGCTATGCCAACCTGCCCAACAAGTTAGTTGACTATAGCCCATAGTATTTAAGAGACTTAAAAATTGAAATGGGTGGCTGGCCAGAAATGTCCATAGCCACAGGGTGGGGGTGGGGAGAGAAGAGAAAAGAAAAGGAAGGAAAGAAAAATCTCATACTGACTTACAGAATCATTTGCAAGATTTGGTGATACTGCAGAACACTAGGGGAATGATGTCACTACTTTATTTAACAAAGCATACATACCACTTGATTGCAGCAAAACTTCTAAGCACTTTACAAGAAGCCTAGCAAGTGGTATATACATTTCATTAAATACATTAATAAATTCTGCAACCAGAAAATGTAAATTAAGAAAATGTTGCATTACTCATTATGCATAAAAGTTCTAGTTCATATCTTTTTTCTTTCATACTTTGGAATGCTGTGCAATGCACATGAAATTTACTTACTGTAGTCAACACTGTTAGCATCCTACCTTCCTGTCCTCCAGTCAACTGACTTTGCCAGAGAAGGAAAAGTAAGTCTGTAAAGCTTCTTATGCTTCATCAGCAGAGCACAACTAAAGTGTTATGGGTGGCAGAAGTGGTCTGGAGTTCTCATTGTGTGGAACAAAACAAGTTCATGCATATACAGGAAGACTTGATGCATAAGCAATCTATCTGCCACCTTTAGAATGTCATGGGTCTCTGCTCTACGCTGCAGTAACTGAGGGAGATTTATTTATTTTTTAATTCTTGAGTTGCCACTGGGTAACATTATAGTATCTCCAGAATCTAAAGAGTGACTTCTACATGGCTGACACTACCTATAAAAAGGGACCCTGTGCCCAACATAAGGATGGATATAGGGATGGTTCCAATAGGGTCAGGGCTTTTGTTACACTTTTGTGTCCCAACTCACTCACATTTTTTCACTGTACAGAGCCAGTGAAAACACACCAGCAGCTGTTTAAATATTGGAGGTCTAAACTGATTTACATTAATTATTCATCCCAGGCTCATTGAAACCAGATTTCTGGACAAGAACCTTTATAAATGAATTAAATGGGGTTTATAAAAGCAAGACAACCCAATAGGATCATAGCTGCTATGTGCGCACATATGTGCATGCACACGTGCATATGAAGTATAAAGATCTAAAAAAAACACCACACACTACTAGTCTTTGGCACAAGCACAAGTCCACCCTGAGTGGGGAAAAGGACAGGAAGTCCAAGACAGAGAAGAATTCCAACAAAAATGCTTGAAGGCAATTCCATGACTTCCCTGTCCATAAGGCTAATGGTTCTAATATACCCAGGTGGTTGCTTGCTTGAGGCAATGCATTTCAGGGAGACCAGACCTCTCACCTGACACAATCATACTAGCTTTTAGGGTTCAAACCAAATTGCCCACCATGTTTATGAATGCATATCCCTTTCTTAATCTGAAGGCTATTTGAGGAAAAGTCTGTACCCATATGAATCTGCCTGGGTCCTGCTTGTCAATCGGCCATTAAGATCTATTAATTGGTAGGCATCAGGGCCTTTCTGGTAATGGACTCATACTGCATAAGCCTCTCCTGCTTCCTCCCTGTCAATTCTTAATATTATCAACAAAAGGGCAGTCCTACTCGTTGCTTCAAATTCTAACTGTAAAATAAAAGAGAAAACCTTTGCTCTCAGACACTTCAAAGCTTATTACAGTCCTACCACCTCCTCACTTAGAAAGTAATCATTTATGTAGAGGAGAAAGCTGCAGGATGTGGGATTGTGCATGCATGCATCAATGAAGTCCTCAGGCCTCACTCATCTAGGCTAGCTCACTGCTTCCTCGGTTCCCTGTTCAGCCATAAGCAATCTTATCCTGAACACCACTGGCAACATTTCCCTTGTAGCAGCCAGAAAGTAATGAATTTTCAAGTCAGGACTTCAGGTGTGGGAGAGAGGAGGTGCATTTTTATTTTTTGCATTGGTTCAGAGTGGATGGTTGGGCTCTGCTTGGGAAAGAGCATTGATTTGTTTTCAAAAAGATATGTGCTGGGTCTGAAGCCTACTTGGAACCTATGCCTGCTGTTCTAGAAATTCTTAAACTTTAGATTGGGCAGACTAGTGCTTAGATGTGCTCTCTTACATTTCACATATTCCAGGGCTGTTAAATGGGATACAAATCAGATTCCAAGGCACAATCTTAGCCAAACCCAGCCCCCAGAGGGCAGTAGATTAACTTTGTTCCAGATTAGGTTTCCCCCTTTCTTACCATTTAGTACTTTCAAGTCATGCAACCTCCTGTGCTGCTAGTCCCAGCAATGGGTACCCAGGAGCACCACCTTTGAAGATGGAGGTTCCATTCAGTAATCATGTCCAGTAGCAGCTGACAGGGCTATCCTCCAAGAATTTGCTAAAACTCTGTTAAAGCCATTGGGCATCACCACATCTTCCAAATATGACTAATCTGGTAAATAAAATGCTGTGTTTTTAGGGCCATTTTGATGTATTCTCATCTGGGGTGGTTAAAAGAACAGAAAGCATGCTATTGTGCTATTAACTAGTATTTATGCAGCAGCTTAAATAGACTCGAAGAAGAAGAAGAAGAAGAAGAAGAAGAAGAAGAAGAAGAAGAAGAAGAAGAAGAAGAAGAAGAAGAAGTTTTAAAGGGATAAAGTATATTTTTACTTTCGGATGAGGCAAGTGTATTACAGTTAAATCAATCACCGAAGTCTAAAAATATTAAAATTGTGTTGTGAGACTTCTTAATCCCCTATTTGGCATTCCTTAGAGAAAATAATTTTGCCAACTCATCCTTCCAATCTGCTAGCTTTTGGCTGAATACCATTTACTTTTGGTGATATAACTAACCCAACTGAAGCTAAAGCAACACCATTTTCTGACAGTCTTAATCCAAGATGCCTTTCTAAAGGTCCAGACAAACAAGAGTGAGCATGCAGGTCAGACTCAGGAGCCATTAAGCTAAGAAAAAACAAAGTTACTGTTCTGTCTCCGATCCCCATTGCTCTTGTAGGCGGCTGCTCTGACAAGCAATTCCAGCACCAGTGTTGAGTGGCACCTCTATAAACCCTGTGACAGTTCGGGAGACAAACTCTCTCATCAGTCAGAATGTACCTATCAAGATCACTTACCTTGAGAGCACAGTAGCCCTCGAGAACTGTGTACACAGCTCTGCTCTGTCTGGCTTTGGAGCAGCTGGACCCAGCACCAAAACTGAGTTAATGCTGAACATTCTAGGAGTTCTGAGCAAGAAACAGCCCCACAGAGATATGAGCACAGGACCTTTGCTATGAGTAAAGAGGCCCATTTCACATGCGTAGCAGGCCAGATCTAAACTGCACACATTAGACAGCTCCCCCCTCTCCAATTTCTGAGTTTAAAAATGATTATTTATGCCTTTCTAAAGAACCATTTTTATATAATCTGTTTCCACGGTACTTCTGTATGAGTGGATAAGATATATAGCATGACATAGGTGTTACTGAAATTATGAACAGTTTGGGGGGGAAATAATAGAGAACACTGACCTACTACCTGGTATAATTCTAGATTAGAGGGTGTGATGAAATTCATTTACAAGCAAAACAGAAGGGCATCAATAGGTATGACAAGCATACCTAGATTAAAATGAATTAATTACGTATCTTATTAATGAAGGTGACTTCAGCATTATTCTCTTGGGTTACAAACACAACATATTTTCCCTCTTCCACTCTTGTGACATATTTTTGCTTCCCCCATCCTCTTTTTGCATGCAATGTATGGGTCTTTTCAGTCATGATCAAACTAGAATGTTTGGGATGGGAAGATACATGGCCTTTTACTTCCTAAAAATATAATGCCTTCCCACTCGAAGTGGAACCTAGAAGCACTGTTTTGCTAGACATCTGTATGTTTAACAGCACCCATGACTATGCTAGTAAGATAAAATCCCATGCCCTTTAAAAACAAATATATATTTTAGATGCCATACAGAGTAAGTGCTCACATGAATGTTCATTGGTAAAGTGTGTAACTACAGCTTCCCTGCCTTCCATTTCAAAAAAAATATTTTTCATGAAAGAATTTGTATTCCATCACTCCAGAACTAAAACCTACATGTTTTTTAAAAGATGTAAGTATTTTCCTCCTGCTGCAAAGCCCTCACTAACACCATTATATTTGTGCTGCGAATAAAATTGGGGCTGCAACAGAAGTGCACTTCCGGAAGCTGGAAGTGACAATAAGGACTAATGAAACATTCCATATTACTGTTATACAATAATAGCTCTACCCGTGTTTCCCACATTTTAAGACACCGTCTTATATTAATTTTACTCAAGAAAATACGCCTATGGCTTATTTTCGGGGGGTGTCTTTTTTAAAAAAATATTATTACTGTAAGTACCCCTCCTTACCGCGGACAGCATTGCTACTGCTGGGTCCCGCTGGCTCAGGGCGCACAGCAAGGAGGACGCCTCTGACCAAAAGTTTAAAGGGGGCGTGTCGGGAAGTTCCATTTGGCAGGGGGGAGTTGGAGGCACAATAGTCTTCCATTGCAGGGCCTTCGTGGTCCCTTCCAATTCCACAATTCTGTGAAACCGGAGGACATCATCGACAATGGTGGCATATGACAAAGGCGACCCTAAGCAAACCAAGCCGAGAACGGATGGCATAGGCAGAAAAGTCCCTCCTCCCCTCCTCCCCCGACGCTGCGATGGACCTGCTGGCGGTGCTGAGCGGGGGGCCGAGGCCGTAGAGCATGGCTCGCGCAGGTGGCTGGAGCGGGAGCGCAGGGGCTGCCGTGGGGCTGAGCTGCACCATGCAGGCATCGCTGCTGGCGTTGCTGCTGAGGCTGGCGCCGGTGGGGGACATGCCCGTGCCTGTGCCCGCAGCAGTGGCGAGGGTGAGGGTGCTGGCTGGCTCGGCTCGGCGCGCTGCGCTTGGCTGTTGCTGCGCCGCGCGGAGCACCGGATCGAGGATCCGGTCTGCAGAGTTAGCGCCCAGCAACGTCGCACGGAGCATCGCCTCCTCAATCCAGCACGGCGCTGCTGGGCGCTGACTCTGCAGACCGGATCCTCGATCCGGTGCTCCGTGCAGCTCTGAACAGCGCTGACCTGGCAGGCCGCCGGATCAAGGAAGCAGCCTGGAAGCTTCCCAGGGTGGTGGGAAAGAAAGAGGGGAAAGGTGTCAGTGGGGAGAGAAAACGCGTGAGTCCTCTCCCTTTCTTTCCTGCTTAGCCAGCTTGTGGGCAGGCCGAAGCAATTGAGCCGACGTCTCGGCTCGATTGCTTCGGCCTGCCCACAAGCTGGCTAAGCAGGAAAGAAAGGGAGAGGACTCACGCGTTTTCTCTCCCCGCCGACATCTTTTCCCTCTTTCTTTCCCCCCTCCCACCACCCTGGAAAGCAACATAGGCGAGGATCAATTGCTTTGGCCCAGGGGTTGCCATTTTACAGGAACAAACAACGTGAAAAGAAAACAGAGGCAACAAGCCCAGTCAGCAGTGCCTCCCTCCCTCCAACTCCCCCCCCCCGCCAAATGGAACTTCTCAACACCCCCCCTAAACTTTTGGCCAGAGGCGTCCTTGGCCCCGTTCCCACCTTCGCTGCTGGGCACCGACCCTGCAGGTAGACCTATGTCTTATTTTTGGGGTATGTCTTATGTTTTAAAAATCTTTAAAATCCTGCCATGGCTTACTTTATGACTACGGCTTAATAAGGGGGAAACACAGTACTTTCCCCCCAGCTGAATCAGAAAAGTACTGATTTGGTATTTGGGAGAAGTAATGGACTGGATTTGGGTCAATAAATTGAAATTCAATCCAGACAAGATGGAGGTGCAGAGAGGTGGTATTCCACAAGCTCTGGAAGGGATTTCACTCTCTCTAGAGGATCGGGTACTCAGGCTATGAGTGTTTTCAGATTCATCATTTGAGGCTCAAGTAACCTCAGCAGCACAAAAGACCTATCAGCTCAAGCTGATAGCTGCCCACTCACACCCCACCCCTGCCCCTGCCCAGGAAAAGAATAGTCTAGTCATAGTTAGCCATGTCCTGGTAAATTCTGGGTAGGATTACTGAAACTAATTTAGAATACTGTGGCTGAACAGCTAACAGGGACCAGCTGTAGAGATCATATCTTGTCTGTACTGAAAGAGCTTTGCTGATTCCTGGTAAGTTTCCAAGCTCAATTCAAAGGGTTGTTCTTAACCTTTAAAGCCAAGCATCCAGATACCTGTTTCACTACTTTATCTTGGATCAATCTGCTCATCCACTGAGATTGTCATCTGTTGTCTCTTCTCTTGGAGCCCCCACCAAATGGAACTGCAGCAGATGGTAACAGAGCCAGGTTTTGCAATGATGGTGCCTTTCCTTTGGAATACCCTTCCCACACCAAGCATTCTTACTACTATCATTAAGGTAACTAGCAAATATATTTCTGTTTTCCTAAAAATATTGGTATTTACAGCTTATTTGTTGCTTTAGCTTTTTTGCATTAGAAAACATGAATTTAAATTGATGGTGCAGGGTATAAATGTAAATAAAGGAATGAAATTACGCAGAAAATCCCCCCTTCCTCTCTCTCACACAAACATGGACAGCTTATTCCATGCCTTAAATAGTTTAAAATCTTTATATACAAGGATGCCAATCTTCTCTAAAAAGATAAATACAGGTGGCGACCATTTTGCGTGGGAATTCCGTTCCTGGGCCCCACAATTGTCGGTGGAGTCCAAAAGTACCCAGGCATCAGCAGTCATGAATCAATTGGATGTGCACAAAATTGCCACCTGTATTTTAAGTCTGCTTTTACCACAAAGATAGTCAACATATTATTTCACATGATTCAAACTTGAAAAATATAGTGTCTTTCACAACTCAATCCAGAGAAACAAAATATGATCCAATTTTGCTCATAGGTGGGCTTCAGAACCATGGATTCAGTAAAGGCAGGGCCAGTGCTATCATTAGGTCAACTAGGCAGCCACCTAGGGCACAAACCTTTTAGGGGCACAGTTTTACACAGATTGTTTTTTGTTATAGCTTATGAATTTCTAGTAATATTTAATTTTATATTTTGAAGAATTTTATCATTTCTACAATACATCATTTTTTTGTAAACTGAAGTTAGCAATTTTGGGGGGTATGCGTGCGTACAAGGTTAGCCTTGCTTAGAGTGCAAAATATCTGGCACCAGCACTGAGTATAGGCAACGGTGCATCATAACAAGGCCATACGTGAACCGTGCTTTGCTTGGCTATAAGTAGCAGTTGCACTGTAATTCACTTTGCTTTGCTTATTTCCTTAGCAAAAAAAAGAGGTCTTGGGGTACAATTGTATCCTTAGTTGGGCTGGTTATTTATCATTACGTATGCAACTTTCTAGTGCTTAAAACAGATTCTGTACAGAAATGAGACTGCACATCATCTTTATATAAGTGAAGAGTAGAACTGAAGCAAATAAAGCACAGAATCTGTTTTATTCTTTACAGCATTTAAGGGGTAAATCTCCCACTTGTCCAACTGATAATCAAGTGATTATTATTTAGGCATTGTGAGTAGTAGCACACAATGGCTTTAGAGTTCCACCGTCCGGAATGCTAAGAATCGACTATTTGTTTTCACTCACTATTTATTATTCCAAATTTGCTCACACATGATTACTTTCTACTAAAGTTGCTACTGCTTATAATTTAACTGTGTGTCACTGGTTGTCATTTATGGATACGTTGCTGTGTATTGTTATTGATTTTAAATTGTAAGCCACCAAGAGGGCTCTTTTTGAGTAAAACTGACAGGATATAAATCTAAAATATAAATAAGTAACAAATGAAATAATGACCTGCCAGAAGAACCTCTAGCAATCCTCTAGTGCAGAGCAGAAGAGCTAATCTGCTTATGGCATGCATATCTTTGCTGTCCTGCACCTACGATGGACGTCTTTAGTGTTGGTCTCTAATGTGCTCAAGGTGCACAAGGGCACAACACTTGATTCTTCAATATAAAAAATCTCTGAAAACCGAATTATGCTCTGCCTCTCACTTGGTGCACAGGCCTATCCAAGGCTGTAATGGCCAGAAATCAGATGAGTGTTTACAGCGCTTGTGGGTAGTATAGAGAGATTTGGTAAAAAATACAGTCTCTAGTTAAAGACTAAAAAAATAGCAGGTTTTGTTAATTACTTGTCCCACAACATCTACCAACCTCTGGCTGAGCTCATTCACCTGCTTTGCCTAAAGTGTTGCTTGCTCCTTCCTGGATGAGGAATAACTCTCCCCCAACCCAAAAAGCAGCAATAAAAGTGTTTTAATGCTGCCAGGCCTCACACACATTTCCTGGGAACAGCTCTTGGCAGTGTTTGTTTCCTCAGCTGCCGAAACATCCCCAAACTAGCATCAAGAGAGCATAGTGGCACGGATGTAGCTTTCCTTTAAAAATGGCTTGGGGAAAAGCAAACTGCCTCGACTCTTTTAAAAGGAAAGGGTAAAAGGAAAGGATCACTGTAGTCAACCTTTGATGGCTAATGTTTGTTGGAATTAGTTATTAAATTGCATTGTTCTATTACCCTGTTGTACTATAAACGATCAGGTAAAGATGAATTGGATTAGTAATGTTCATGACTCCAGGTTGATGGAAAAATAACCTGACCACAGAAAAATACAAAGTCTGGTTTTCATTGGCTGCTATGAAATAACTTAATCAGGATCATGGGATTTATAAAATACACACACAGGTCTTCAGTGTTTGAGGCCATGCATGTGGATCATTGTAGTAGAGCTGCCACTCTAAAGTCATCTTTCACGCTGTAAGAAAACAGAGCCTAGGCTGCAAGTCTGCATCCCAACTGCTTGTAGTCATCTTTACTAACACACCAAGGAGGAGACTTTAAGAGGGGGCTGTATAATTTTATGGCCATTAATATTTTGTGGTACTGCTGCATGCCAAGGTGAAAGTCATCAAGCCTGTGCCTCAGGGGGCAAGTAGGTTGCCTGCAAAATGATTTTTCCTCCTGTAAACAGCACCTCAGAACTTGGCTGAGAGCACAACACAAGTTCCCCTTTGTGCCTCCATCACACAGTGGATACAGCTGGAAAGAGGATCCCATACCCAAGCTGCTATGGCAATTCCTCCAGTTCTGTGCCAGCCTAATGTTCAGCAGGAGGCGTGCATGCATTTCATAGCTGCCAAGTTTTCCCTTTTCTCGCGAGGAAGCCTATTCAGCATAAGGGAATTTCCCTTAAAAAAAGGGAGAACTTGGCAGCTATGGCATTTGTGTGCTTGTATGTGGAAGGCTGCCATACAAAGGGAAATTTGCAAGCAGAGGCTTAGCAATCATTGGTGTAATTTCCATGAAGGTAGCTCAGGGGAATTTTTGTTCATGTAAGGAGCGAGGGAAAACAAAAAAGGAAAGAGGGGAATTAAAGTAATCTTGAATCACTAAACAGGTTCACATCACTGGATCAATAAGCACCACTGACAGGGATCACAGTCACATTGCAATTCTGCCAATAAGAGAGGAAGGCGGAAAAGCTGAGGGGACGACTTTTCTAAAGCAGCAGAGCATGAAGTAGTCAAGTTTGGTAAGCAATCCAGAGCAATGTCCCCATTTAAAGGCACTAGTGGAAGCAGCATGCCTTGCTGTCCACTGATTTAAATAACAATGCACTCAAACTTGATAGAAAAGAGTCGTGGGATAGCATAACAAGGCCTGTATTTTATAAGCCAAACCTGCATGCTCACTGCAAACTAATTTTTCATATAGGCCAGGAAGACGGAAGAAAATCAGTGTTAATTTAATCAATTGATCAGGCTATTGATTACAAAACTGGAGCTGCTAGTTAGCCATCTGCAGTAATTCTGCCTGCTTTTGAGGGCACAGCATACATAATCGATTTCTTCACCTGCTACACCAAAATAAAAACAGGAATGCACTTTCCAAGGAAGGAGGGGGGTGAAGCAGGATGGTATCAACCCTGTGGTCCAAAGAGAGGAAGCAAGTCACTAAACACATGTAGCCAGAAAACAGGGGCAGCACAGTGTCTTGCAAGTTTCAAACTGAAATTAGTTACAGATGCAGTCACGGTGTCTTGTGTAAACGCTATCGATTGGGAAGCTGACAGTCTTAGGAGCCTCAATGCTAGGACAATCAATCCGGCAGCAGTGTCACCTGCCACTTTACTGAATAGTTGACAATGCAATTATCCAGTGTGGAGGCAGGGAGTTGGCGTGTGTCAAACGCAGTTAACCACTTTCTGGGCACTACTCGATAATGCGTTTCACCGCTTGGTGCAAGAGACGACATGCAAAGACAATAAGCAGTTTAAAGTCATTGAAAAACCACACTTCCCCTCTTTGGTGGTGGTGGAGGTGTAGGAAGGAGGAGTAAGAGAAGAGCCCCACTTCCCCAACTTAACAACTGTATTTTAAAATGCTATTAAAATTGCGTCAATCAATACCTTGACAGTTGAGGCTGAAGGGCAACCCCAAAGCTCACAGGAGAAGCTGTATTCAAGGCAGATGGCTTTGCAGGGGGAGGAGAGGGGATGAGGAGAAAAAAAACCCGACAGACTGGAACCTTCATACCAAGCATGGGGGTGCACACACACACAAAATATTGTTTCAGGAATGCTGTGAGAACCAAGAGTAGATGAGCTCACGCCTGCTAGTCCGACAGCCAAGAAAATGTACATTAAAATGTATGTTCTCAACTTGGAACCTACTCAGTTTCCAGCATGGAGTACTTTCAAGTGTCACCCCATTACCGTAGATACCTCCTGCCAATTTAGTGCACCTAACAATCAAATTTTGTCCCCCGACAGCCGATTAATCTCTTCCTCCCCTGTTGCTGTGCGTGAGGGCTATGCTATGAAGGAAATGGTTTACTCAATTGCTGCATGTGCATAAACTGAGAACAGATACTAAGATTCTCCTTAAACTCTTTCAAGTTTCAATAACCTTGCATGCAACAGATAAAGCATCAGTTATTTCCTTTATTTAAACTGCACTGTCTAATGAAATAGTGCTGCCACAAGTTGTCAAGCAATAGGCACCAGAATTGTTTTCATGCAATACTTACCCTACTTTTTTAAGGTTACAGGAGAGCAGTGAACTCTAGTTTAAGCTTCCTGAATATTTAATTGAAGCCTGTCAATCTGTAACTTGAACTTATTCCCATTTATTCATCCCGTGAGGCCATTATAAATACATTGCTATTATTCCTCACCCCACCTCAAAAAATACCACTTGGGCAACCCTGTTTATAAGCAAAATGGACTCACCTAAAAATAAGGTAGTAGTTTCTACATGGGAATTTTCCTAGGTATACAGAAGTATAGTAGTTTCTAAATTAATTGAAAAAGAAAAACTGGGGTGTGTGTGTGGGGGGGGGGGTCAGCACAACAAGGGCCCGTGAACATTTAGGACCAATGAAGTTGAGTGTGTCAATTGAAATAAAATAAAATAAAAGGAACGCTGCTTAGTAGCTTATATTATCAGGGAAGAAAAATTGAGGCACTACACAATAACTTTTTTCCAAGTATACCATCTCTTTCTCCAAAAACCTTCCTCCCCAAGACAGATAGCAAGAAATGGTACATAGTTTGGCCCAAGCCCTTCAGGATTAAATAGCATAGTGGGGACGGTTTTAGGCAAGTAGAGAAAAAAGTGTGCGCTCCCACACTCAGAAAGTATTACACGCTTTTGCCCTAGTCTGCCTCTGAACAGGAATATTCTTCTTAGGGGACAGGGATACATTACAACACATTAATGCTGCACATCTCTGTCATTTTCATTTCAGATTCCCTATGCTTGTGTTATAGTCAGACAATAAGAACTCAAATGTAAGTTTTAACGCTGTGTTTTATTCTGCCATGTTCATGAGGAAATGAGACTTCAAATATGTCATCTACGCTTTCAAAACTCCAGAAATTTGAATGGAAATGAGCAGGCATTCAGGAAATACACACTGAACAGCCCAGGGGTAGGCAATCTAAGGCCCATGGGCCAGATGCGGCCCAATTGCCTTCTCAATGCGGCCCACGGACAGTGCAGGAATCGGCGTGTTTTTACATGAGTAGAATGTGTCCTTTTATTTAAAATGCATCTCTGGGTTATTTGTGGGGCCTGCCTGGTATTTTAACATGAGTAGAATGTGTGCTTTTATTTAAAATGCATCTCTGGGTTGTGGGGCATAGGAATTTGTTTATTCCCCTCCCCCAAAAAATATAGTCCGGCCCACCACATGATCTGAGGGATGGTGGACCGGCCTACAGCTGAAAAAGGTTGCTGACCCCTGGAATAGCCTTCTGGGGTGACAAAAGCAAACAAGTGCATCTTTAAAATCTCTCAGGTTAAAAAAAAACTTTCTGCGCAGAAAGACAGCAAGTTGCTGAAGTAGAAAAACTTTCAATTATATCTTTCTATTATGACTTCTAAAGTGGTACAGAGCATGAAGGCTACAGCAATTTTTTCTGCCACTGTGCTATTACCAAAAAAGGCCCAAGGTACACCAGAACTTTAGCAACTTACCAATTTATTGTGGAAAAAACTTATAGAGGATACTTCATTATGATTGTTATTTTTATTAACTGAATTTAATTCTAAGGTTGGGTGGTTCATCAGGCAACCAGATATCTTCCACTGTGTGTGTGAATGAGCATACCACAAATCCTTAAATCATATTTCATTAAACACCTCAAATACTTAACTTTTCAAATACTTAAATTTTCCCACTTGGTAGACTGGAAACTAGAGGAGTCCACTAATGCTCATCCTGCCTCCTCTTAGGTAACAGAAAGGTAGACCATGCCAATACAGGGTTTGCTTAACTGTTAGGCATCTATGAGGAACTAATAATTAATATCCCAAATGAGAATAAAACTCTGCACTGAAAAGTTAAGGACCTGGTTCCTGAGTTCTGGTTCAGACTATTACCCAATCCTACCGGTAACCATGCCTACTCTGAAGAAAATCCTACTGAATTCAGTGGGCCATACTCCCAGAAAAGTGGGGTTAGGATTCAGCTTTAGACAATGCATATGACTTACATAACAATTGCATGGGATTCCTCAGTTAGGGAACGGCAAGGCTCTTAGGAAATACAATGGCTCTTTTCTTTGTCTTTCTCTTTCGATAGCACGGAAGCACCAAACATATTACATCTCCATCTTTTGGATTGTGTCAGTTTTACTTATCTTATTCATGGTGCCATTCTGAAAGAAACTACAATTTGAATTTATTTCCAAAGTTTGTTTTGTTCCAAAAAAAAAGCTCTCTGCTAAATCTTGGGAAATCTACAACTTTTAAGTCACTACTGCTCAACGGAGGGAAAAGGGTTCTAAATTCTGCTTCAGAAATCCTGTAATGATTGCACGAAGTAAATTCATTCAGGTATTTCAATTTAATTTATCTTCTGCAGAGAGATACATTTCCTTGGTGCAGTATTTTACATGTCAGTGCAGTATTCACAAAAAGCTTACAACAGGAATCCACATCACACAAGGAAAACTGTTGCAGGCCAGCTCAAGACAAGCAAGACTAGTTAGCAGTCTTCCTTTGAGTGAAACAAGAGATAGCTATGTGATAGGCACCTTGTAATAGTGAACATGCTGCTTAGTGTATGAATGAGAGAGACATGCACATATGAACAAATACATACTACAGTTTGTATCATAAGGGAGTTTCATTCTATGGCATTTCATCTTTATCCAAGCAAAGAAAGAAAACAAAGTACTATGTACGCACATTTGTGCAGCAGCAGAAGGGCTAGAAAAGATCTGTAAGGGCTAACAAGAGCAGAAATAACGAGCATTCCTTTAGTTGTCTTTACTGGTTCTTGTTCAACTGTTCAAGACACATAGTGTACTTGTTTCTCAACTGATAAATTAAAAAACAAATTAAAATGATTTTTTTAAATAAAAAAAACAGCATTAAACTATGGAAGCAGACAGTCCGGTTTTTTTTTTTAATTTGTGGGATAAGGCAAAAGAGAACATGTTACCAAGGAGCAATTTCTGAAACAGATTTTCAAAACTGGGAGAAGGAGAGAGACATTAAGGATGTCACAGATATGAAATTCAAAAGCTGCTCCACTGACAGCTCTCCTTCCTTCTGCCAAGTCCATTCAAATCCATGGATAACAAATATTAGTTACAGATTCATTCATCCAAGGATCTGTACACACTACAGATACCTTTTATTTCCTGGTCAGTCCTCTGGGAAATCTCATTGTCTAATGCCACTGCCAGCTCTCTTTGATATGACCTTAAATGCAACTTTAACTCAACAAACTGGATGATGGAAATCAGGCACACGCCTGTTAGCTTTGCAGGCGCTCTCAAAGAAAAGCATCTTCCTATTTGTGCTCCAGAGCGGGGGGAAACAAGAAAATGTAGCTAGTAATTTCAAAAGAAACTAGGCGGGATGTCACCCTTTGTATAGTTTAAGATTCCTAGCAGAACAACTGTATGACATCCACATTTTGCTAGAGGGAGATTATTTCAAAATGATTAGAAAACAAAACAGCTTGAGTAAGATGAGACTATGCATTTCCATATGTCAAGTGCAGGATTTCCATGAATGTTCATATTATAAAACTATTACATAGCATAATTGTATTTCCCCCCCTACTGTAGGCACAGACATGTGCCACTCCTAGATACCTACTTTGCATGCTTCTGGATTCTACACACATAAAAGAACAGTCACTATTGTTGTTGGTTGGGGTGCCACTTCTGCAGTTTATTTTGCAAAAAGTCTGCTGTGACATCAGTGCTCGGAGCAAAAAGCATTTGAAGTTAAAGGGAGAAACAGGCTGTAAGCCAAGAGTGGGATGACAGCCATCTGCAGGAAATGCCAAGCAATTCATCTGACTCTTCAAATAGTCATAACAAGTGTAGGTGACAATACCATCTATTAAATACTTTGCTCTGGCACAGAAGTTAGGCTCCTGAGCCAGTCCTTCAATCTCCAAATTAAGAAAAGGTCTACTAGATAAGGTCACGGGTTTCTTCAGTATCCTGCTTCCCACAGAGGCCAGCCAGATGCCCCCATGAAGCTAAACAGCAAGATATGACCTCCCTACATTGTTGGCCCCAGTATCTGGTACTCCAAAGGATCCTGCCTCTGGCTATGAAGGCTCAATTTAGGAGCCTCCCAGCTGGTTAGTAATCTTTTGACAAAGAAACCTGGAACACCAAGAAGATGGGGTTTCTCATTTAGTAGGAACACCAGCACCTTTGAATTGCTTATAAGTGAAAGACCTTCCAAATTCAGAACATACCACACAGTTCCTCATAGGAGGGTTTCTAGTAATCACTCTTCTAGGAAGCCTTGCATACTGTCTTTCAGTCATTAGGGCTTTGCCTCTGTGTATTATTTTCAAGGCAACTGAAATCCCCAAGAGTGTCAGGTGAATAGACAGCTGGCCAGTTGTTGCTTTCCTTGACAAGGTGGTGCAGTGCAGGAAGGGCAAGGAGAGGCAACTTGACTACATTCTTCAAACCCTTCATATCTAGAGAGGACAGCAATCTTGGCTCTATCAGACAGTACAGCTCAGAGTTTAAATGGGACTTGCGCTCACTTGCTTTTCCTGTCTCTGTCTCTCTCTCTTTGAAGTTGCCTGGACAGCTTCCTCAAGCTGGCGTTATCACTCCCTCTAACCACTCTTGGCAGGCAATCTAATTCCCCCTGAAAAGGTCACCGCCATTTTAACTGCCTTTCAATCACATTAGGAGTGCTGCTGCTCGTGCCCGCATAGCTGTGCCTGCAGCTCTCCTGGCTGAGGTGCGATCGATAAACTGACATACCGTTCCCCCCCCTCCGCCCAACTCCCCCTTTCCCAATGGCTCCCTCACTGTGCAGTTGAGATCTTACCCCCCCCCCAACACCAACTCAGCTCCTTTGGCTAAAGGAATGACACAATATGCTGATGGACCAAAAAAATCTCCTAAAAGTGATACAACATAGGGGGAAGACATAACCTATCATGCTTTAATCTACTTAGTTCATTTGCTCCAGCAAAGGGGGAGGGGACTTGGGCTCTCTTCCTAGATACACAGAGGCAGCAACATCCTGGGGACCAGCCAGCTCAGACTCCTTTGAAGCAAGGTTCCTACAAAGAGCAAGCCTGCCTCCAGCTCCTCTCCATGCAATCATTACTGTTATCTCTCTTGCATTCACCCTTTTTTCCTCACAGTTACCACTGCCGTGTTTTCTCCATCGATCCTCGTGTAAGACACTGTTTTAAGTCCGCTAGCCTTTTGACTGGGCTAAGCCGTTTAAGAGATGACAGCAGCCTCTATCAGCACAAAGCCAATATGATTCTTTTCGGATAAAGCACTTTTTTCTCACCCGCTCTTCCTCCCTCCCACTCACAAATAACAGACGCGCACACAAAATTGCTAAGCTTTCAAAGAAAAAATGGCATCCCCCCCTCCCCAACTTCTCTCTACAATTCTTTAAAGGGATAACCTTGCAATGTAAACAGCTAGAGTAAATGAGTAGCTGTTCTTTAGAACAACTGAGGAATTGCTACAAATGCAGGGAATTTTAAAGGGGAAAAAAGTGAGAAGAAACCCAATGCCTCCCGCATTTCAGCAAGTAGGATGCAGGCTGGAGCATTAGACACAGTTCACAGGAACAATTCTTCATAAAATTCAGTAGATATAAATTCAGGCCCCACTGACTGGGGAGTCTCCAACAAAACTTTACGATGTTGCAAGGTAAGTCTGAATTCTCCAACCTGGGCACAGTTTACCGCTGTACTATGCCTAACACTCCCAAGTTTCAGCATCCAGAAATCAAAACTGCTGGTAAAGCACTAGTTGAACCAACCAATGTCCCCCCCCCCCTTTTTTAAAATCAAATGTTATTATTTAAATAATAGTTTTCTAAATATCAGGCACAGTGTGCCCCTTAAAAACAGTTTAAAATTACCTCTTAAATTATATATTCTCTTAACACTGAATTAATAACCTTTATTGAGGGACTCAATTAACTTTACCCTTCTATGTAAAATAGTAATAATAGAGAAATGTGGGCTTTAGGTCAAGTATTTAAAATGTCACAAAAGTATCATGTATACTTATTATTGTCCAACCTGTAAATACTTAGATTGTCAAACAAAATGAGCACTTAGGGTGGTTTTCAACTACCATGCCCCATCAATGCAACTTGTGCAACAGGACATTCTCCTCTTTCCTAAATCTGCTCCAGAGGGTAGGGGGAACCAATAGAATAAATTTAGGTTGTGTTCAGGGGGAGAAGGTTCTTTTGTGCAAGGAGAAAGTCTTGTGCTGATTGAATGAGAGGCATAGTACTATGTTGGATTCCACTTTTACTTCCTCTATGTAGTGGTGACATGCTGTTCTGTGAATAACCTACAAACCCACTAAAAAAATAAAATGCACCTAGTGGTCAAAAATAGTTGGTAGCCACTAGGCTAATGGAAGTTGGAGTCCAAAAATATCTGATGACCACCAGGGTTGGGGAATGCTGCCCTAAAGTATCACCCACAAAGAGGGTGTTGCTGTACCTCTGCATGATTCACCGTTCTAATAATGCCTCCTTCCAGTTAACCGGGGTGGGGTGGGGTGTAGTTCTGTTTCAGCTCTTCCTCAAGTGTTACTGAATCAATCACCCCTTCCTGATAGTCAGCAGAATTACCTGCCCTCAGAAGTAGCTGCAATAATTACTGATCATTCTAATCAGGAGGCATGCCCAGACTAACATAGGCGAATCTGGGTGTAGACAAATCTTTCAGAAAGCAAGAATGAAATCTACTACTAAGTTAAATTGGGGTGTTTGTGTGCCTCACCTATATGAAATAGGGAAACACTAATCCAGGCATAGGCAAACTCGGCCCTCCAGATGTTTTGGGACTATAACTCCCATCATCCCTAGCTAACAGGACCAGTGGTCAGGGATGATGGGAATTACAGTCTGAAAACATCTGCAGGGCCAAGTTTGTCTAGGCCTGCACTAATCTAAATTCATGGGGGGGGGGACACATCAAGCTAACCGATTACTACAAACAGCTGTATCATATTTCTTACCTTATTGAAAGCAGAAACTGGTAAAGTGTATGGATTGTACTACCAACTGCCCTGTTTCTTAGGTCTAAGCTCTGTTCTCACAGCCCATCTAGCTCTATCAGGCCTCTTGTATCCCCACTCTTTCTCTCTCTCTCAATGGTCATGTTAGGATGCAATGATGGCCATATAAACCACAGTTAAACAAATTATTATGAGCATGAGTTGCATGCTCATACACACAAATCAAGCACTTCCCACTTCATTCCTCCCTTCCAGGTGCACGGAAACAAACCAAGAAGCATCTGATTCAGCAGCTGAACCAAAACCTGAACCAGTGCTCAGGGTTGCTTTATCTCAAATAAACTATAATCAAGAAAAAAAGAACTACCCTTGGCTTCCTGGTGGTGGTTTGTTTATGAGAAACAAGCCAAAAGAGCTGGTTTGGACATGACGCTAAGCCAGCAGTTCTGCAAGTTGTTTCCCAGCTTTGAGAAGAGGACCACAGCAGGGAGTGCTTGAACTGCATGCACAAACACACATCTATGAACATACTAATACATGGAGGTCTTGCTATCTGAACACAATGGGTCCCCAGGAAATCATTCATTGGGCAAGCAACCACATAATGAGCTGATGATTTCCATTATTTCCTGTGGGAACATTTCAAATCTGTGAATTGTCTGATCTCCCTCTCTCCCTGGTTTCCACCCCAAACTGCTGTGCAGCAAGGTTTGGGTTTAATTTTTTGTGTTCAGATGACTGAAATTTTAGATGGCAAGCCTTCCGATAGCAGGACCTATGTGCACTTTATGGCCAAGTGTTGCATACAAACATGGTCAATATATGTGAACTCTCATGTTAACGGTGAATTAGGCCTTAAAGGCTACAAAAGTTATATAAAGTGTGGAATTACACTTTTCAAATATATCCACTATGGAATACCTTATTCAATCATTTTTAGCATCATCTTCTAACAATACAAATAATCCTGTCTCTACTTAACCTATCACAATGAGACAATAGCTTAGAAACATCATGTGATAAAAACAAGCCAATAGATTGATCAAGAAAACACTCCAGGGAATATGTGGAGAGTAGATTTTGCTTCTTTACACATATCTAAATGGCTTCCATTGCTCCTTAATTGACAAAGCCAACAAGCAAAATGATGATCCCTATCAAATGGCTGAGAAACTAATCCAAAATATTTCAGGAAAGGGTACAAAACAGCAGTGAAAATGGTTGATGAGTGTCCATATTTCCACTTCAAAAACAAGACAGGGGTAATTTACATTAGCTGCCTATGTTTTCCATGCTAAGACTGTGCACAAAAGTGCAGACTGCTCAACATTCCTGGTTATGTAGGAACTTAACTGCTTCTGGCTCCCAGACCTCGGGGCACATAGGAAGACCAATTCCATAGGCTTAGCCAGGGTCTGAAAAGCTTAACACATTCCTGCAACAGTCAATCAGCTGAATGAGAATTATGAATAAAATCTGTGGGTGCAAGCAGGCCTGGCTCTAGGTAAGGTCCCGGTGGCGCGGGCCGGCAGGGCGCCGGGCCGGCAGGGGGGGCGCTCGCGGCAAAGCTGCGCAGAAGCCGCGCTGCGCGGGCGCCTGAGTGATCTCCGTGCCTCAGCGCCAGAGCGCCCGACCTGCTTGAGACGGCCCTGGGTGCAAGGAAACCACGAGACAGCAAAAAAATATTTGTCTACTGCAATTTAGTAGACAAAATTCTGAATATATTGATAGCTAAGAGAATATACTTTCCCCATATGGCTGAACTCCTGAATATCTGTCATGGTGCTGCTTACCTCTCAGGTCACATTTATCTATTTTTTGTGCAGATTTATCCATAGACTAAAGTGTGAAGGAAAAGAGGAAAGAAAGAGAATCATTTATAAGCACTACCGTGTTTCTCTGAAAATAAGCCATACCCCAAAAATAAGACATCCCCTGAAAATAAGCCACCGTGTTTTGTTTTGTTTTTAAGGAAAAATAAATATAAGACGGTGTCTTATTTTTGGAGAAACACGGTAGTAACTCATGCATCTTTTAAGCCTGATTTCCTTTCCCAGTGGGATTTTCCTTGGGATATTTTAAATTAGAACCCAGGGCAATCTATGAAAATACAAGAGGATGCCAACTTTTACTTCGATGAGGCAATGTACTAGATTCCCTGGTCAAAGCAGGGTGGGACACTGTTTCTACAGAATCACAATGTTCACACCAGACAGTTTAGTCAATCCTGACACAGAGCAAAAGGCTGAATGTAAGAAAGGAGTCAGGTGCACAGCTAAAATTACATTCACCAATAAAACTCACAAAGGTCACATTTTGCCATAACTCATTCTCTCTTTTGCAGCCGATTTTCCTGTCACAGGGGAAGGAATAGAAGGAGGAAAAATAAGATGTGTTTGTCTGGGAGCCCTGAGGGCTGCAGTGCTGGAGGTGTATGGCAGGTTGCTGAATTCTCATTTATCAGCCTTAAAAAAGATGGAGTGATAAATGCATAACCGGCCCTTTAATATTTTATGCAGGTGCTAAAGTGACTTAGCTGTCAACTTCCATACATCACCAGCGGCTGATAAACCAGCTTTCGTCACTCCAGACTGGGGCCTTTTACAATTTCATTCTCCACTTCCATTTTTTAAAAATATGCACAATATTGCTGAAACTGATTGGCCTGTAGCTGCTCCTGTTGTCTCCCAACTTTGGGCCACATTCCCTCCTCAAAGGCTAATTTAAGCAGGGTTTTACTCATAACTACTACTATTTTATGCTGTTTTCATAGCCATAGGAAAATAAACATTGGTACTGGCAGAAGTGCAACTTCCCACCTACACTGAGAAGCAAGCACCTGGCCTGTTACAGAGTTTAAAAAACATTCAATGACAAGTGATGCAATGAATGGGAAAAAACATTTTTCCTCCTGACCAAAGCAAAGTCACTTCCCTTAAGCAATCTCTAACAGTTAAGAATTACAAAGGGAACTTTACAAAAGCAACTTTACTATCTTGATCTTGTAAGGTATGATTGCTTTTTGTGAATACATTTTCTGGCAGGAAACAAATAACATAAATTTCTGTTAATGTTAATACCACAGATCATTACTATGATGAAAGCCAACTCTCTGGATGAATTTACATCCATGTTCCTTTAGAGTCACACATGCATGATGAGCTACTTCAACTGTCATCAGCATCCACATGTTGTCATTTTGAAGATATTATGTCTGTCACGGGAATAACTTTTTGGGGTATACTTGCATGAACAAAAACTGCTGAGGGAAAGAGCCTTTAGCCTGGGCTACAGTTTGGAGGGCAATAGCTCCAATATTAACAATCTGTTTGTTCTGGGGATGATAGGGCACTGTTCAGTCAGCAGCACATCTCAGCAATCCCCACAATGCCCCTCTTACCTCTGAATCCCCCTTCCAGGAGAGTAGTGGCACGTATCCTCTTCTGCCCGCACCATTCATATTCTTCAAAGCGATTACCATTTTCATTTTCAATGTCCACTGCATCATCCTCCATCATGCATGAGCCTTCCCTCTATTAAGTGAAAAGAATAAAGCACCAAGCATCATTTCAGTGTCCTGGGTTAAAAACTGTGCTAGTAGGTAGTATTCCTGCCAATGCATGCTGTATAGACAAAGCTGAATCGTGGACAAAGTGGCAATCAGATGTCGACACAGGGTACTGGCAAAAGCTAACGAAGCAGGAAAAAGAATGTCATCCACATTCATTGCTGCTTATTGAGTGCTCGCTTTATGTTACTGGCTCCCCCAAAGTAGTGTGGTGAGTATCCTATTTAACCATAGGGACAGAGGCTGTGACATTATTGCCCAAGGCCAAATAGTGAATTCATGGCCAAATTTGAATTCAAGACTTCCCAATTCAGTTTCTGATGAAAACTATAGTTCCTTGCAATGAAAGGAATGAAGTTCTTTCACACATATAATCTTTGCTACTGTGTGGAAATTATGCCTCAAATTTAGAAACTATTTGGACTAGGCAAAACTAGAAAGATAGATAAGGCAGAAAAGTGGAGCTGGAGCTGCAACTCTTCTAGGAGCAAAAGGGCAACACTCTACATCAGGCATCCCCAAACTTCAGCCCTCCAGATGTTTTGGACTACAATTCCCATCATCCCTGACCACTGGTCCTGTTAGCTAGGGATCATAGGAGTTGTAGGCCAAAACATCTGGAGGGCCGCAGTTTGGGGATGCCTGCTCTACATCAAGCTTGAGGATCACTGTTGCTATTGGATAACTCTTTAGCACAGCCTGCAGTGTACGAAGGTGCTGCCACAAAAATACTATTTATTCATATAGCATTGGCAGCAATACATAAAGACACCGAACAATATGGCCAATAGGAGAGAACCTCAAGGGATGCTCCATTTCAAGGGCAATGCTTAATCATCTTATCGCCAGTTTTACTCCAACCTTGAAAATATGGTTCATATCACCGTTAGGCAACTCCAGTTATGCCAGCAATGTATGTTAACTGAAAAACAGAAGTCCACAATCAGCTGTATCAGAGGCTACTATAAAAGCCACCATGACCAGAATGATAGGTTGATGGAGGTTAGCCTGACTAGTGTCATCTATCCTGCTGGGAGATCAGAATCTAAGTGAAATCAGCTCAGAACGTTAATACTGTGCAGTTGTACTACCGGAGTCCCCCAACCCCACACTAATAAAATTAATACTTCCTTCAAAAATCAGAACAGAAGAAGAAGCCTGCTGGATTAGACCAAAGGCATATCTAATCCAGCATCCTGTTCTCACAGTGGCCAACCAGATTCCTACAGGGAAACCTGCAAGCAGGACAAGAACACACTTGTGTGCAACTGGTATTCAGGGACATACTGCCTCTGATACCAGAGGTAGTACAAAGCCACCATGACTAGTAGCCACTGAAAGCCTTATCCTGATGATTTTTTCTAATCTCCTCTTAAAGCCATCCAAGTTGGTGGCTATCATTAGATCCTGTGGTAGAGAATTCCACAGAATAACTATGTGCTGCATCATATTCAATTTCATAGGATGACTGAGGGTTCTAGTTATTATATGAGGGAGAAAAACTTCTGTCTATTCATTATTAGAAACTTTCTGATAACCATCTCCTCTCCAAGCTGTATGGAAATCGAAATTCCCTTATTATATTTATATTTAGTTTTGAATACCTATTAAGTCTTTTATTGTTAGTAATTCTTAATCCAATTTGTCCATGTATTTGTTCTTGTCTTTGTCTGTCTACGAGCTTAAAGCTGAAATAAAGTGAATGATTGAGCATCTCCTCTCCAATCTATGCCCATCTCTGAGCTTTGCTGGATTTTGGTTAAACCACAATTGTCTGATATAACCAAAGTCTAGCAATAAGCCAGGCGGTCTCCTAGTTAAGAGTCAAAAATAGAGCCTGCTATCCCTTCTCATTTGAAAGGTTAGGAAAACTGAGATTGCCAGACAGATTAAAACTTCAAAATAGAAATCAAGTACAGATCCACATGGCCATGTGGACTTCAATCTGCAAACTTGATTTCTATCCAGATCACAGGAGTAGCAGAGGGTAGGAAGAAATGAGAGAGAGGCAGTAGGGTTCCCTCAGTGCTTCTACCTTTGCAAGGCATTGTTCGACATGCCTACTCCTCTCCTCCTCGGATCCTGAGAGAGGTTGGCTGCAGAGGGGACATACCTGTCCTTCGTCTTGCTTCCTCCGTTTCATTTTTCCAATCCGAGCTATGCGAGGAAAGCAGAGAGAAAAGAAAAACACAATATGTTATATATTTGCCCGGTGACTGAAGAACCAAAGCGAAGAACATATGCTTTCTGCTGTCAGCCAGGAAGCCTAGAGCCCCTGTGAGGCTTTATCTCATGCCTTTCAGAAAGAACACTGGCAATGGAGAGACCAACCTGGCCGCATCCATTGGGCAATAAAGGAACTGCTCCAATGCTCACTCCCTTCTCCCTTATTTTTTCCTTTTGTATTATGTCTATTAAGACTGTGAATCTGTGAGCTTAATTTAAGATATATAGGGAACTTTAAAACTGCAGGTGCTTTGTAGGTATTAAATAATATGAATAACTGAGAGCTACAAAGATTGAGTGTGATATAGATGCAAGGTTTCAAGGCAAACATTTGCTCTTTCTTCCACCGAGCCTCAGTGGTTTCCTCCCCGCCACACTCCACCTCCTTTATCTTGAGGAGCTGTGCCCAAGTTTCATCTTGTGCAGTTACAGAACCTTTAATGAATTTAACCAAATGACCTCCTAGTGAACAAGAACAGCCATCATCCTCATGGCACAGTAGAAATTAAGTCAAACACAAACCAAGTGCCTTGCCCTCAAAAGGGCGTATCTGATTCGATTATCTTTATAATACTGTTCCTCCCCTGGAAAAACCTAAAAACCACTATTTTCATGTTCAGCATCTCCTGCAAATACAAAATGCACACTAGTTGGGTCCTATCTCCTCTTGAATCTACCCTAGGATAAGTCATCAATTTTATTTTATTTTTGCCTCCGTTGTTCCTAATCAGACTTATTCAATAGTTGCATTTTACAATATCCTGACTAGAGAACAGTTTTCAAACTGCTATAAAAGATGCCACAAAACACTTATGCTTCTGCTGCAGTCTAACATGACCAATTGAAGCTTGCTCTAAGAAAAGACACCAATCAGTATAAATGGGAAGCCTCAAGAGCCTAGTAATATGCACAGCTGTGAAGATGTCAGAAAGAAGAGTTTCCGTCAAAATGATTTCTATAAATATGAAAGAGAGATTCTGCTTAAAATGTAAGCAGGCTTTGAAATATGGAGAAAAGACCCAAACACACACAGTTTCCAGTAAATATTTAGAAATTACAGCAGGACTATACTGGACTTAATTGTGCTCAGAAGATTTCACTTAGAACAGCTCCTACAATTTCAGATTCTATCCCCAATCTCCTACATCTCATCCCAAAATGACTACAAGCAGAAGCAATGCAGAATATATACAAGTAATTCCAATTATGGAGCTTGAAGTTTGCTTTTTGGGGAGAAAATTCTATTGTAGGCTTGAGAGGCATGCCCCTCTGGTGAAATTTTTCCTTTACCAAACTGCTGATTAATTTGAACCCTCATTAAATGTGGACAAAACATCTGAAAAACTTGCATTAAAACAACATTGATCATTAAGAGAGATGGCTTTAAGCAAATATTATCACATATTTCAATCACAGACAGGGAAATGAACAACTTAATAAGGAAGGTCAGAATTCTGACAGAGACCAAAATAAGAGCCCAAGGATATTCTATGTAGTAACAAGGGATGACATGACAGAGAAGTCACTTAATGCAGTAACAATTATTGACATTATGAGCCTGCCAGTTTGTTGCAGAAATTGTAACGTATTGCAACTGCACTGCGAGAATGAGATGCTGCACACACCAAGTGGCAAGAAAGGACCCAAAAACTAAATTAAGGGAGGCACTGGAAAATAAGACAAATGACATAAGCAGGGTACACTTTTAGTCATAATCCAAAGAAGCAATACAGGAACACAGCAAAAGCTTTTAACCAGACCAATGTTGACTCAATAAAGGTACCATTTTTTTTCTGTTTGGGGCCTTTTTCTCTGGAGTTAACATATAATCAAATTCAAGCACTTTGGGCTGGCAATACAGACTGGCTATACAGGATAGTTAATCAGCAGAGGAGGATCAGACATCCACCCGCAATCCATTTGCCTGAGCCATCCCTACTATCCCTGCTCCAACTACTCTAGAGCTCCTCTCCCCACTTGTAGAACACAGGGCAGAGGTGCAGCTACCGTTCACTAGGCTGTTTATCCAGTGTAGTGTTAATGGGCACCTGCCCGCTTTCTCCCTCCTATACTTAGAACTAAAACATTCTCTCAAGAAACAAAAAAGCCAACTCCATTGTACTTGAAGTGGAGCTAAGAGGACTCAAAGTTTCTGTCCCCCCTTCTCCACCAAGGAAAGGAAGACAAAAGAGGGAAAGTCTAACCAGCTAGCACACTGTGTTTAGAATAACAAAGCTCCTTTCTGGCATGTGGGAATGAGTACAGGAATGAGAAGAGTTGATGCAGCCTTCTGAAGAGAGTTAGTCCATTCTGGATGGGGCACACCTAACTATTTCTCTCACACTTCTGGGAAAGGAGGAAGAGGAAACAGTTTCAGGTGCTGTCTCCTGACTGTAGCTCCATCTTCGGCAGGTCTCTTTCTTAGCCTTTTCTTTCCCATTTTCTCCAAGGTGGAAGCAAGAGTCCTCCCATAAGAAGCTGCACACAGGGGTCTCTCTCACTTTGGCAAGTGAAGGCAATCCTAATTCACCCAAGGAATGTGATTTGCAAATCTGTCCTAAATCTGTATGTTTTACCCACCTGACTTGCATTTGTGGGTCTCAACTTCCAAATACAGAGCCAGTAACGACTCCCCTCCCATGTCATACTCCCTCAATATGTATGAGGCATGGTTCGAACCACCTGGATTTCAGAAATATTTCTCATTGCCCTCAAGGAGCAGCTGGAGCAACATTCCCAGTTGACTCCCAGTGGCACGATTTGTAAAACATAATGTAACTTATTCCATAAGTCTGGTGTGAGAATAACGGAAACAGAACTTGAAAACCACTTCATAAAAACTCAGGGTCCATGAATAATCATTTCTATAAACTTCAAAGTCCACTTAATGAAAAACTAAACTTGAATTTTAAGTGCCCTTGCAAAACTTTTAGAGCTGTCATTATACTGATCCTTAATATTTTTGAACCGGTTATACGTCAGCAGATTTTTCTGCCATCGTTGCTTGTGTGCTATTATGACACACACAGTACTAACGCAAATGATTTTTGTGCCTCAGCTGGCAAAGTTTTCAACAACATCCAGCAAATAAGAGCATTAGGTGCTCTAAGCAACACAGCCCACCTTAGAGACCCATGAGACATTGGGCAAAGAAAAATGGCTTTGCTCACAAAATAAGAGCAGCATGAACAAAAATGTAAATGGAGTGAAGAAGAGCTAACAAAAAGTTTCTGTTCCAACACCTTTTGCAGTAGCTTGATACTGGCAGAGGCAGATCTGGAGTGTGTGAGAGAGAAAACGGGGGCTGTTTGAAAGCCACTGAACAGAATTTCCAATTGCTACTATACAGCTCAACTATCACTTCTAATCAACGTAGGAGGGATGGAGGAGCCCCAGAGGAAGGGGGGCAACTGCTGAGCTGTCCCGAAGGAGAACAGCTCAAAAGAACACACAAGTGAGACCACAGTACTGTTAATTAGTGCTGATAGATGCAATCATTTCTAATTAGCTCGCTAATCCTTCTCCCCTGTATTCCTGTCACAGGAGCAAAGAGGGGGGCTGAGTTGATTTTTCCTTACCCTTAAGTCACAGGTTTTTTTATTTAAAAAATCTGAATATAAAACAGCATGAAAAAATACTTTCACTTAAATGTCCCTCATTGCCGATCTCTTCTAAAAAAAGCTTCTTTATTCCAGTTCCCACCCAGGATGCAAGGAGGCCACTTATATTATAATAATGATGGCAGTGCACCAGCGTGTCCATAATGTCAAGCAATCTATCTTGCCAAAGTTCCCTCCTCATTGTGGCCATGGCTCACCTTGTACACTGACTTTGGCCCTTGAGTTGCAGCAGAAAGTTACTTCAGCTGCACTGTTATGCCTGGACCCTAAAATATAGGAGGAGACCTGCCCTTCCACACTGAGCACTCATCTGTGCCAGCCTCTATTTTGTTGATCTAATTTATTTATTTTATTTATTTATAAAATGTATACCACCTGTAGATCTCAGGGCGGTTCACAACATAAAATCACAATATAAAAGCCACAAAATACATAATAAAAACAAAAACAACTCAATAATCCCCGCTTCCAAAACACACATTTAAAGAGCATCAGATGCCAATCAGCCAAAGGCCTGGTTAAAGAGGAACATTTTCACCTGGCTCCTAATAGTGTATAATGAAGGTGCCAGCCTGAAGAAAGCATTCCACAAATGGGGAGCCACTGCAGAAAAGGCCCATTCTCGTGTTGCCACCCTTCAGACCTCTTGTGGAGGAGGCACACCAAGAAGGGCCTCAGAAAATGATCTCAGGGTCCAGGTAAGTTCATATGGAGATGTGGTCCTTGAGGTATTGCAGATAGAAGAACTAATGCTTAGTCTCGATCTTTTATGTTACTGACATGTTTAAGTTTATCAAGCTCTTGTTTTCTTGCTCTGTTAAGGGAGTTTATCATGTGTTGTGCTCCTGATAGACAGGTCTTTCTAGGAAACGAGTAGGCTTCTCATGATTCTTACTGGGCATGGGGGCACTCCTCCTTTTCTGAAGTCTTTTCTTATTCTGCTTCATTTTCTCACAAATCCCCTGCCTTTATCTTGCCATGCCTCCATGTGTACTGTGCAGCTGATCCCTGGAACTCTTCTGAAGCTGAGCTCAGCTGCTGGGTGGAAGCAGTTCTCTTACATACCTATCTTGTTTTGTCTGCCATTTATGCACAAAAACCCAAGCTTGAACTCTGCACCCCACCTATCCTAGGCACCTAGTTGTGCTAAAGAGGCCCAGTCAATATCCCTTCTAGCCCCCTAACTTGTTTCTTCTATCCATTTATTCAACCTGAAGCTTCTAGAGCAGATCTCATCTGCCTGCTGCTGCTAAAGATGCAATGCCAGCAGATTCCTCACTCAGTCCTGACTGCTTGCCAATCATTACTGGCTCAAGTCCTCTCCTTTTCAGTTTCTTGTGCTGGACAAGACTGTGTGCATGTCCCAAGTTCAGTGCTGAGATGAGGTCTAACGGGGTACCTGAACAGTTTGTTGTGAGATGCATTAGGATTTCTGGATATTAATACATACTTTAGTCAGGGTGAATTGATTTAAATCATTTAAAAATGCCAATTTTAAATAATTAATTTTAGTATCTTTCTCCTCATTAACAGTTCTTCATAAATTGTTTAAAACTTGGTGCAAATGTGACCACTGAAACATGTTACTTTACAACTAATTAATAGAGTGATATTTACACTATTTGGGCATTCTTATAACAAGGACTTGCATTTTTTTCTTACATTATATACATTTTGCATGCTTTCTTCCTTTTTTTCCTTTTCTTGTTGCCTCTAGAGGTTGTTTTTTAAAAGAGTCTATAAGATTTTATTTTTTTAGTGACAAACAGCCTTGACAATTTATGTGATTCATTATGGGAATACAGTGGTACCTCGGTATAAGAACTGCCCTGTTTGCAAACTATTCGGTTTAGGAACTCCGCAAAAACGGAAGTTTGCAAACTTTACCTTGGTCTAAGAACAGAAGCCGAAAGATGGAAGGGCACCAGCAGTGGGAGACCTCATTAGAGAAGGTGTGCCTCGGTTTAAGAACGGTTTCGGTTTAAGAAGGGACTTCTGGAACAGATTAAGTTCGTAAACAGAGGTACCACTGTATAGGAATCTGAGCACTGGATAAAATTGTCTTTTCTTCTTTCCAGCATTGTTCCATTCTGCTTCAGAACAGGTGGGATTGGTCCAAGTCAAACCGAGTTTCTGAAAAAATGAGTTAGCTGAAGGGGAGTATCTGCAAAGAGAATTTTACCACACCTGGATCTTCAAAGACATCTTGATCAAGTCCTTGTAAAAGGTGACATAGAGAGACAGACTTTGGAAACAGTGGTGTGGGAAAACACAGTCTCAATGATAAATTTAGTTAGCTATCCCGAGAGTTCAGTGGAACCATGAAGTAAAAAGATAAATGAGCTGTCTATGTCTACAGAAAGTGCCAATCTAGACTAAAAATAACCTGAAGGAAGGATGAACAAAAATACAAGAGTTGATTTAAGTTGTTTAGCAAGTGTAAAGCAATCTCCAACTGAAGGATTCTGAACTACTCATATACTGTATTGCTAATCCTAGGCAGATAATCATTCTTGTTACTGTACTTAAGCTTATGGCTGGGCTAGTTTTGCTTGACTAATAATAGTATTCCAAATAAGGTAAATGTAATGGTGTTCAGGTACATAGAAAAGGTGTGGGGGGACTGAAAGAGGAATGTGAATCTTGTATGTTATGTGACTTAACAAACAAAGCAAAAGCAAAGCACTGTAGAACTAAAGACTCAAGCTTCAGTCTTTCTCTTGCTGATTTTAGACTCCCAACTCTCCTATAACTTTAGCTGTTCTTCAAATACCATAAGATATACAATTAACACAACACAGCAGTTACCCTGTTTCTCATATTTTAAGACATACCCATAAAATAAGCCATAGCAGGATTTTTAAGCATTCAAGGAATATAAGCCATACCCCGAAAATAAGACATAGTGATAGGCGCAGCAGCAATGCCGGCCGCGGCAGGAGGAGGAAAAAAATAAGACATCCCTTGAAAATAAGCCATAGTGTGTTTTTTTGAGGAAAAAATAAATATAAGACATGTCTTATAATATGAGAAACACGGTAGTAAAGATAATGAGGAAGAGGAGCAAGTGATGAGTTTATGCTGGGGCACCAAACACTCACAATGATCTAACAAAGAGACAATGAAGTGGTTTAGATGCAATATCAAACCACACTTTAGCATTGTGAGAAAGAACAGGTTGCCCAGGACTCATGCCTCTATCACTATCACAGCCATGCAGAAGAGTGTGGAAGCTTTAAATGCTGGTTTTAGATGCATTGCAGATTGCTATGTTCTCTGAAATATGTCAAACCATAGTTAGTGGAAACAAGACAACTTCAAATCGTAAGTTTGTGATGATAATTCATTTAAGATAACCAGTTAAAACTAATGACAGCTTATAGTTTACACAACATGTTAAACTGGTGATAATCTTCCTGTTATGGCCAAGCCAGAAGGGAGGGTTGGGTATATTGGCCCAAGGTTTGTTCTTATAATGCAAGACCATGGTTTAGCACAGCCTTCTCCAATCTGATGCTCTCCAGATTTTTTGAATGCCAACTCCCATTAACCCCAGCCAGCATGTCCCATGGTTGGGGACGATGGGAAATGAAGTTGAAAGCATTTGGAGGCAACTGGTTGGGGAATGCTGGTTTAGCATTATGTCCAAATACAGCCAACATACAATATATTTGGCAAAACCTAGGTCTGCTTTCAAAAACGATCATGTTCTTTTGAAAAATATTAGCATTTCTGCAATAAGCATTTCCAGTAATAGCTCCAAGTGCCCTAAGGGAATGTTTGCAAGATGATCAATAGAATACTGCAATCGTATTCATTAATCATATGCCATAATTATTCAGTAGCAGAAATATATTGTAGTTGTGTATGTGAAAGTCAGATCACGTGTATTCACTACATAGTGTACAGTCCTCATTAATTCAAGAGCTCTCTCCTTTTATCCAACATAGTAAGTATGTTATAGCTCTGAATCTTGCTGGCATTCAAGAATTCAAGGGAAATTTCCTCTTGCACTGTCAGGATAATTTAAAGTTACTCTTAACTTTTCAGGGATGAATTTTCATAATCCTTACACTTGACCAAATTAAAGATGATAAAGTACATGTTTTTCTGTTCACTGGCAGTGGAAGTAGAATCAATTAAAATAAAGGGTCACTATATAAAATATTTAAAAAAATATTTCTACTTAGTGACAATACTCTGTGTTTTAAGTACTATTGGATAAAAATTACAAAATATATCTTGAATTAATTACTCCTCTGAAGACAGGTCTATCCTAAGACCAAAAATTATGGAATCTGCTATTACATACACAGTAGTAATAGGTTCAGCTCCAAGTTGCAAATTACTGAGGTACCTAGTCCATATAACCATATAACCAGGTGAGATATTAAAGGCCTTTATCCTGCACATTGTTTCAAAAAAGCATTGGGGGAGGGTGTTGAAAGAAAGGTGGAATTAAAAAAGTTGTAATAAATGAAACGAACAGGAATTATAGTTGTATGTATTTTTTTAGCTGTAAACAAGTATTTTTGACAGCTGAAGATTATAGCAGGTAACAAAGTGAAAACAATGGTATTGGGGGAAAAGACTAATCTCATTACACCCATATGAAAATCATTATTTTTTTAAAAGGCAAGCAGTAAAATAATTCTGCTACTTTAACAAGTGGTGGTAGTACCCCAATTGTGGCATGCCCACCTCAGAGAGGCTTGCTTGCCACCTCTTTATGGCCATTTCAATGCCAAGCAAAATACTTTAAAAAAATACTTCTCCCAAGCCTTTTCAGATCTGTGATTATTTAAAGTTTTGAACTGTAATCTACTGCTTCCATATGGTGTGTTTTTAATAATGTTGAGTAAATGATTCTCTCTCTTACCTTTGCTGACAATATTTTCCTGCAATTGTTGTTTTACTGTATTATATTTCATGTTTGCAAGATGCCTGAAAAGCAATGTCATTGGGAGGCCCACATAAATGTAAAGCAGGGGCAGCAATTTAAGATTGGGTTCAGTGAGGAATAAAATGTGTTAGGAATACAAATGATTGATTTGAAGGTTTAACCCTTTGGGGCATATTTAGTTCAGGAGCTTGCAAAGAAAGAAAGTATTATACTTGTTAGGCCCTGGTAATGAAAGTCTTCATCTCGAAACAAGGGGGGAAATGGTACAGAATTTCTGCTGCACTCACCATTCAGCCGGGTCTGTCTGTTTGCCCTCACTCGCAAGAAGGTCTGTTAAGAGAAGATCAGGAGCAAAAAAGCATTAGGAACTTGCCGGTGAGAAAATCACAGAGTTATTTACCCCATTCTGAGAAGCAGTCTTGGGGAGCGTATGGTTAGATTAGAAAAATCTACCAGAGCACTCTCATCTACCTGACAAGCTTCCCTTTTGGGGTTGCTTCCATTTACCAATTCAAACCAATACCACAAATTAATCTTTCCCAGATAACTTCTTCAAACACAAATATACCCACATTTCCTCTGACTCGGCTGTTGTCCATATATAGCTATCCACAGCACCCCAAATGTAGGCACACTGTTCTTCCCAACTGCTCCATACCACTTCCCCATTCCCTAATTCCTCAGGCTACAAGACTACTGTAGGGGGGAAAGTGGCCTGCAGCATGCTGTCTAGCTATAAATTAATCTTCCTACAAATGAACAAGCATACCTGTATTGCCCTTATTTCCTAAATACCAAAGATAAACAATCTCCTCCTGGTCTTTTCCCTCCAGGGACCCGTGTCATCCTTAGATAAACAAAGCTCTTCTACACTGCCCCTAAGAGGGGAGGAGGGTATGCCTCGTCCTTAAATGAAAAAAATATGCACCCTCCAAGTTTATGGATATGGATATAAGCAGACCCCTCCCACCTCAGGGATGATGGCCCAACCCCCGTTCGGATGTAAACAAGCCCCATCTCCTGCCCTAGCGGCTCCGGCCCCAGAGACGCTCCGGCCTCTCAGACGCGCCCCGCTCGCACCTCCTCTCGACCACCGGGTTCCCTTCTCTCGCTCTGCATGGCCGGGGATGAGGGCGGATGCAGGCAACGGCCCCGGCACCTGCAATCAGCTCCCCATAACAGCGGCCGCCGCCATGTTAGCTCCGATCATGTGACCAGGCGTCGCCGCGGCCTGCGCGGGGTGAGAGTTCAGGGGGGCGGAAGCTGTTCTCATGGCAACGGGGAGGCAAAGAGCGGTCTGGGACTCGGGACTTTTTCTTTTGCTACCACGCTTCCTTCTTCGCGCCGCAAATACCACTCGGTTTGAGGCGATCTACCTCAGCCCCTCCTCTAACACCACCAGGATCCGGATTCCCGAGACGCAATTGCTCACTCCCCATATCCCCACGCTAAGCTATAAACATCCCCAGCACTTCCTCTCCCGTCGCTCGGCGTCTCCCCCAAAATCTGCACCCTTAGTGAACGTCTGTGTTTTGAAGAGAAGCATGGAAGGTTTATTCTTTTACGCAAGCAAATTCTCCAGCAAGTCGGCGAAGGAAACAATGCTTGCCACCAACACGCCTGTCGTCACATCAAGGCTGCCTCCCTGTGTCTTAAGTGTTCATACGTGTACATACATTCCTGTAAAAACTACAGACAAAATGCATCTACTCCCCAAGCAGAAATTTAACTTGCAGAGACTTTGAGAAATGAGCAGAAAAATGGCAAGCTAGCCGCTCAAGCTAACAAAATTTGGAAAGATAACACTGCAATTAGCAGGGACAGAAGTACCCCGTTATTGTCTCCCTTATAAACAGAAAGTTCAAGCTTATATCCAGTGCTTTTCTTGGGGGGGGGGGATGCAGGGGTTCGCATACCCCTAAACAGTTTTAGTTACAGGTAGGTAGCCGTGTTGGTCTGAGTCGAAACAAAATAAAAAAATTCCTTCAGTAGCACCTTAAAGACCAACTAAGTTTTTATTTTGGTATGAGCTTTCGTGTGCATGCACACTTCATCAGATACACTGAAACAGAAGCCACCAGACCCTTATGTATATTCAGAGGGTGGGGGTCACCCATTCCCATCACCCCCACCCTCTGAATATACATAAGGTCTGGTGGCTTCTGTTTCAGTGTATCTGATGAAGTGTGCATGCACACGAAAGCTCATACCAAAATAAAAACTTAGTTGGTCTTTAAGGTGCTACTGAAGGAATTTTTTTATTTTGTCCCTAAACAGTTTGTGAATCTAAGTTTGGCCTCATTGAGGGGCAGTATTTCAATATGAGTAGGAAAATGAGAGTAACCCTTAACATTTTTTTTTTATAGAAAAAAGCACTGCTTATTTCTATTACAAAAAGTGCAGGAACCCACTCCAACTTTCTGTAGAAGACAAGCTGCCTTTTTGGGTGCCCTGCACCAATAAAGTAACTTCCCAGGTGTAAGCAGCTTCATAACTTTGAAACTTAAGAACCCTCAGCAATAATAGTTGCAAGGCTAAGCAGAGGAAAACCAACAACCCAGCAGTGCACACTTGCACACAAACTGCAACTGTATAAAGGTACCCCTCTTGATAAATTGATGTCTCCATTCAGAGAGGCATCTCTTTTCTAAGAAATACTATAGGTATCAATGTACGCTGCAAGAATCACATCCAGTAAATTGTTCTTGGCATGTGTTTTTTAATTAAGCTATGTGAAATACTTAGTATTTTATCTACTGTGTGCATGTATAATAAAAAGGGCTAACAGAAAGTGGTGTGTGCAGGTCTTGTAGACTCCTAGAAACATAAGCATTCCTCCCTTTTCCTGTCAAAAGGCAGTGATGAGCTGAAGTTCTCTATAGGGATGAAATGAAGATAAAACCTTACCAAATACAACATGTTATTGGACAAAGCAGTCATTATTTTATTCTTTTATGACTCTAAAGTCACAGTCAGTGATTGCAAGAATGATAAATCTATAAAATGGCATTTATCCTGTCAACCAGGGTCCACATCCTGCAAACACTTAAGGGAAGTGATTCACTTTGATCCTATTAGCAATCCTGCTGAAGCCATCAAAGACTATCCAAGTGTTTAAAGGCAAACATGTGTGACAGTGTTGCAATCCTGAGGCCTAAATTGCTTTAAAAAAAAAACCTTTCAAAACCGTAAGCCTCTCAAAACACTTTTTCCCTAAGCTTTTGAATTATTTCAATATACTGGGCTTTTCCATGTTTCTTTTCAGTAAATACATAACTTAAGGGATGAGATTTGGGGCAGGTCTGCACCCTTCTGATCTCTCAGCTATTTTATACTTTTAACTCATTTTGATGGCACTAGTTGTACAGCCTTAACTGAGAGACTATGTTTAGTGTAGTCTGTTCCCATTTATATTCATTATAATTCACTGGGGCCAATTGTAGATAAGATATCTTAGGTCAATATGCACAGAAGTAGACAGCATGATTTTGAAAAAAAGAGAAAAATCAAGTATTTTGGGCAATCTCAACTGTCTGCTGTCTATTTATTTTCCTAATTAGCACCTCTGTATGCTAAGTCTGCACTGATTTTAAGAAACAGCAAATGCCTTGCATCTGTCACAAACTGATGTATGAATGAAATGCTTTATATTTCACAGATGTTAAGACATTAGTTTGTAAGCTAAAACAGTAGTAAAATACATATTATTGAGGTTTTGAGGAGAGAGGAAGGCAATTGTTTCAAGTGAAGTCTCGGCTGGCAGCTTCGTTCTAGTACACTGAGCCTCTTCTTTAGAAGCTTTATCCACATTATCTGATGCACTTGAGTTGCCAATGGACTATCCCTCAGTGACTCGTGCAAGAATGCAGCACATCACAATATACTAGTCTTTATATTTCTGGGTGCAAAATACTGTAACGTATCTTGGAGTTTAGGGAGTACCATAGGGAATTCCTTCACTCTACTGTTTAAGCACATCTTCAAAGGATGTGTGTATTATGAATCTTTGAAAGACAGGATCAGCCCATATAAAGACTAGCCAGCAAACAACCAAGGCATTGTGTGTACTTGTGCAAAGCAAAAACGAGTCTCTGTAATAAACTGGATAATGTAAGCATATTTTAATGTCCTGATTAGTACTGTACATGCTGGCAATATCTATGGAAAGTGGAGGGAACATGGCCCGGCACATTTACAGAAGGAGCTATAGCCTACTGTTTCTGCCAAAGGCAGAATGTACCTGCCTGAATGAGATTGGCTCCTCCTCTCAGTTTGACTGCCTAGAGAGAGGGTGAAATCCTATTTTTAATGGATTTTTCTTCAGGCAAATTGCACTTTTACCAAGCAGATCCACTCTACTTACTATCCAAACCCTGGTCTGGCATATTGGAACCTGACTCTGTCTAGTGCTTAGCATCCTCATTTCACATTTATTAAATGGAGAGATAGGAGTGCTCCAATATTTTCTAGGACCTGACCTAAATTGATTCTGTGTTAGAATGCTAACATACTCTTTAACTGGAACAGTTCTTTCTTTTTGTCAAGAAACAGTCATGTCATTAATCCTATTCTTATGCAGAAAGCTGGGAAGAAAGGACACAGTATAAAAATTCCATTTTCAAAAAGCAATACTGTTCTCCTTGTGTTACTCAAGAGATGTCAGATTAATGCAGCTAGAGCAACTTCAAACCTCTCATTTACCTACCTACCTACATTTCTGCTTCCTTTCACCTCTTTTCCTCAACCATCCTGCCTTTACTATTTCACTCAACATGATCACTCAAAAACACCAACAACTTCCTGTCAGTTTCACTTGCTCTCTCTGAAAACAATTTAAGGCTTCTGGGCCTGAGCTGCGAATGCAGAGGGGACAAGTTTCAATTGCAGCATAATCTGTTCTTTTTCTTTATACCATAATTCCACAACAATATCTGTAGTAGCCTTTCTATAACTCTAGTTTAAATCAAATGCACGTGGGACAACACTGTTAACTTAAAACATTTCTCTCCTTTTCTATGAGAACACAGAAAAATGCAGTATAGGTGCCAAACAGCCAAGTAGGAGAGAGCTAGCAACTAATTTTGGCTGCCAAATTATAACTTGGACTAGATCCTAGTTTTCTGATCAACCTTTCAGCTCTCATAATAATGCTTCGCTTTCTAATTCTGTTCCTACTGAATTTTCCCTTGCTTTGCCAGATTACATTTGTATCCAACTAGATCTAAATACATATTTCAGGAACTGTTGACCATTAATTACCCCATGTGGCAAGCAAAATCACTACAACTTCTTGGGCAGGTACCTTCCAGAATGAATATTCAAGCCTGGGCAGGAAGGAAAACAAGAGGGCTTCCTGTCTCAGTAGAACTTTGCTTGAGCAACAAGGGCTTGTTTGTCAGTCCAGACTCTGGCTTGTTCTACTAAGATCCCTTCCAGACTGTTACTATTTTACGGGAAAGATTCAATCGCATACCAGCTAATTTAGGTTTGCACAATTGAAGTGGATTAAAGCATTCTGATGCTCTTGCACAACAAGCCCACTTTTAAAAAAGGACTTTTTGTGGTGTAGAAAGTGATGAGGCAATACACTAGAAAGTGTTGGAAATGATTGACGGGGAGCCATATAACAATGCAAACAAACCAGGATGAATGTTCAATAAACAGGTCATGTGGAGGAGGTATTCCAGTTCTGCCTTCTGGTTTACCCTCTGATCCTGATTTTACTATGGTCCTGACTCCTACTGACTCTGCCTTTTTTTGTCCTCTGATCCTTATTACTCTATGTTCCTGAGTCCTGTCTTCTGATTTAACCTCTGGTACTAATTGCTATTCAGTCTTTATTCTCTGACCCTGCCTCCTCACTTCCCTTGGGTCCTGACTCCGTGTTCTCAACTGCAGACCACAACCCATGGCCCAGCTCTGACAGCTATAGATGTATGGCTGTGGTTCATGTGGTTATTTTGTAAGGAATTTTAGAAAGCTTGGACAGGACAGCTCTGTTGATGCTTTACAAAGGGTAGGTGCAGATTACCATTTACTGTGTAATTGCCACTTGCAAACACTATGGCATGCATGTAACCACATGGCAGCTGACAGCACCATTTACCCACATAAAATATATGCTCTCTACATATCACTGGTAGCAGGGATGTGGAAATACCCTGTTTCTCCGAAAATAAGACATAGCCATAAAATAAGCCGTAGCAGGATTTTTAAGCATTCAAGGAATATAAGCCATACCCCGAAAATAAGACATAGTGATAGGCACAGCAGTAATGCCGGCCACGGCAGGAGAAGGGAAAAAAATAAGACATCCCCTGAAAATAAGCCATACTGTGTGTGTTTTGACGGAAAATAAATATAAGACGGTGTCTTATTTTCGGAGAAATACAGCATTTGTTTTATCATAGAGAGCTCCCCCATGCGATTGCATGTGCATCAGGTTAAGTTTTCACGTGATCACTATGGGCTAAATGGCGAACTGTTTCTGTCCTTGCTAAGCCACCAACAGAGCTTGTCAGTGCAAACTTTGTGAAATTTTCTTCAGAACAACCTCATAAGCAAAAGTTTGCTTCCCAATCTCTCACTAATATATACAGTATATTTCCTAGCAGATCATAAATGCCTTAAAGAACTTGCAATGCAAAATTATCAGCACTGCAGTTTTAAAGAAATATATGATCAGGGCACACATCCAGCATGTGAAAAGCTCAGCTTGCAGCTCTTGGAATCAAGGGGAGAATTTTATTTTATTTTATTTTATTTGCATAAAGCCCATTGGATTAGCTCCCAGAGGAGATTTATCTCTGATGCCTGTGTATTTCCCTAGTCATATTCTAATTATTCACTGGAGTTGCTTTGTACTACTTCGGCCTACAAATTCTGGAGCAGTAAAAAATACAAAAAAAGATCATCCTCCAGTCTTCTACCCTATAAAAGCAAACTATAATTCCCATTTGCCTCTCCATCAAGAATTTATGAGTCTCTGTGAAGTGCCTGTTGTGAAAAGTAAAGCCATCAAATGCAAACTGGGATCACTTACTGCATACAGAAGAATACTATTAGCAATGTTTATCTGTATTTGACATTATTCAGAACAGTGTTGATTCATTTTTAAAAGCATGAACTAATAGAAAGTACAGAGTGTGAGCACTTCATATCTCTGGCATAGTCTGAACTATATAAACTATGACTATGGCAGGAGCTACTAACAATTAAGAAAAGACATACAATGCTAGATATATTAGTCATACAATAGACACAAACGTTCATCTCAGCCTCAGACCACTACTGATTCATTAGCACAGTTATGCACTGGCTGTATTCCAACTACGGTAGTAGTACAGCCCATATACCCATGGAGATGATGGGCAGCATTCCATAATGTGTGTGTGCGCGCACACATATTTCAGACACTAATAGGAATTGTAGTTGTACAGTGACCTTCTATTGGCTTTGGACACAGTACAGCAGATAACCTTTGTGTTGGCTGTGGACATACTACAGCAGATAACCTTTGTGTTCACACCTTAATAAACTACCTATACAAAACTTACTGACCAATAAATTTGACAAGGCTACAACACTTTTTACACCTGCAAATTCCATTTACATGATTTTCAGAATGGAGTCCTACTGATGGTGACTTGTTTCTGGCTAATTGGGGCATTATGCTTAGTCCCATTTTCCATCCATTTGCAAAATACAGTAATATCTAAATTAAAACTAACATTATTCAATAATAGTTACAGGAGACCAGGCAGAGAGCCTTCTCAGTAGTGGCACTCTCCCTGTGGAACGCCCTCCCTTCATATGTCAAGGAGATAAAGACTTACACAACTTTTAAAAGACATCTGAAGGCAGCCCTGTATTGGGAGATTTTATGTTTTTATATATGCTGTAAGCCACCCAGAGTGGGTGGGGTATAAATAAAGATGGGTGGGGTATAAATATTATTATTGTTATATAATACTTAACTGTATTTTATGCCATGATGCACCAAGAAGTGTTAGGAACCAGAAAGCTATACTGGGTGCAAGCCTTTTAAGGGTACTATTTAACATTTGTATACCATAGTGCTTTTTTTGTCAAGATTCCCCAGATGCAAGGACATATGCATTAAACAAGTGGGATATTATAATCCCTGAAAAAACATAAAAGGCTAAAAAGTTAAGGACTTGAATGGCAGCACTGAAAAAACGAGTAGTGGCACTTAGTAGCTCCTGGTTTCCAGTCATCAGCTGAGTCCTCCTGGTTGTTCTCTCACCTGGTATCTGTCTGAGTGATGGATATCATCTGAGGAGTGAGGTGATGCCGTTGGAGAGTCTCCTTCTCGCTTGATTGAGGCTGACAACAAAATTGACTGTGGAAGAAGCAGGGAAAGGGAGAAGCAGTTAACAATGCAAAGTGTTCCTTGTTCTCAAGAGGAAACGTAGAAGGAGGTGTGATATGTAATAGCAAAAAATGCTAATTAAGAAAACATGATCACCAACAACCAGCTATAGAGAGGGAAATCTATGTTAGATGGACATGTGGTGTGATAACTTGAAAAGGTTTTTGAGAATGATGCAAGAAGTCACTCAGGGAGCTAAATATTCACCTCAGGCCAAACCTGTCACCCAGTATGGGACAAACAAGAATATCATTTTTGGGCCTCATGTGTGGTGGCTTGCATACAGTGTCTATGGTTAGGATTGGATGCATGAGCATTGCCCCTCCTCTGTCCTCCAGTGTGCTCCCAAGTTTGTGTTAGTGGCAGAAGTAGCTGTATTATTTAACTTTGTATCTCTCACATGGAAATACATCACTGAAGAACAACACTGGCAGTCATGACATAGAAACACCAGTACACAACTACATCTTGCAGGAACTACTGCCCATTAGGCAAAGAGAGATGATTTGGAAAAAGAAAAGACAGCAACTTGGAATTGTTGGGTTAAGTGAAAGGAATTACATGAAATAATGTTCTCCCATCATCTCCATTCCAGTATCACTGGCATACGCATTGGGAAACTACATAATTATACATACAGGCAAAGTATACATCATCTGGGATTATAAAAGAATGTGCAATACTATCTCTGCACCTGGACAAGAAAGATGCCACCAAAAATGCATAGGATAAAAGGTGAGCAGTGCCTTGATCAAATGACCACATATGATACTCCCTAAAAAGCCCATGCTAAATATTGCTTTTGTTAAAGAAAACTTTTTTATTTGCATTTTCTTAGGCATTGAAATACTACCTGAGGGTTTAAACAGGGATACAAGCAAAAGCATCTCAGTTGCACCTCCTAACTTTTAATGTGCATGAAAATGTACTCAAACAAAAAGACATAAAAGCAGTAATGCACAATCAGTGGGGAGAAGCATTTGGTGCCAAACACTATTCAACTGCACAGATCCATTCAGTAATTACAAATATTAGTATATTATTAAACCTTATTCTAATTATTGGATTTCCTGTTAATCTCAGTAATATCCCAAATAACAGACATTTCCTTTCTTTTACCGCAAGCTATGCAGGCAAAATGGTCAGCAGTTTACTTAAATTTGTGAAGCTAATCAGTACCGTGCAAACTTCAGAGCAATAGCAGAGGTATAAATTCCATGCACAAAAAAGATTTATGGGAAATGATAGAATGCTTTGACAATATTTTAAGGAGGTTCATTTACTGAGAACAGGGATGCTAACAGGATTTTCTGGGCTCACTACACTATATGTTGATTTGACTCCACCTGGCGCTGTGGATTAAACCACTGAGCCTAGGGCTTGCTGATCAGAAGGTCGGCGGTTCGAATCCCTGTGACAGGGTGAGCTCCCGTTGCTTGGTCCCAAGCTCCTGCCAACCTAGCAGTTCGAAAGCACATCAAAATGCAAGTAGATAAATAGGAACCACTATATCGGGAAGGTAAATGGCATTTCCATGTGCTGCTCTGGTTTGCCAGAAGCGGCTTTGTCATGCTGGCCACATGACCTGGAAGCTGTACGCCGGCTCCCTCGGCCAATAACACGAGATGCGCGTGCAACCCCAGAGTCGGTCACGACTGGACCTAATGGTCAGGGGTCCCTTTACCTTTACCTTATTTGCATAGATTTGCAGATGCTTTGTCATATGCAAATGTTCTCATTTTCAGGTTGAGTGCAGCCCCCCCCCCAATCAGTGGTCACTGACAAACAGCTGGTGAGCAGGTGAAGCCTTTTCTTTTTTCATTATTCTTCCCCTCCTCATTAACCACAATTTTAGTTCCAGGACCTGTGTAGTAGTTTCAGGAACTCTTTCTTTCTTTCTTTCTTTCTTTCTTTCTTTCTTTCTTTCTTTCTTTCTTTCTTTCTTTCTTTCTTTCTTTCTTTCTTTCTTTCTGGGGTATGGATATGTCAAGATAATGATGAAACCTAGTATCCTGTGGATCCACATCCTCCCCTGCTACCTTTGATCACGTTCTGCTTTGGTCTTCATCATTCACACAACACTGTCAGTGGGACAGTTTTATTGGTGGAGCTTTCTGACTCACTGGGGGTCAGTTGGGCAGCTTGACTCCCTCTCTGTTAGCATAGTGGCCCTTCTGCCAATCCTATAGTTCCTCAGCTGCCCTTTAGGGGAGCAAAGAATTGCCCCCTAAACAAACAAACAAACAAACAAACAAACAAACAGGTTGTCTCATGTGACTTCCATTTTTGTATAATTTACCATGCTGCTTGTTATTCTTGAAATAGTCTTCTTCTCTTTCTCATTAATCCAGCTGATAACTCTCTAAGTAACTCTATTCAGACTCCTTTTTTTAAAAAAAGCAAAGCCTTTCTGAACCAGTCTAGCCTCATATCACCCACTTCTCTGTTGCCATTGGATTATCCCCCATCCCCAGCGGTGACCCCAGGCAAGGTGCACCCACGCCAACCCATCTGAGCTCTGTAAAATAAGCTGAGCTAAGTAGTGAACAACTTAAAATGTGCATATATTTGCATGTCAATGGCTATTAGTCTATTTTCTAGGAAATTTGCCAACCCAATTACATTAACTTCTCTGGGCTGGTGTGTAATGTGCAAAAACTAACCAACAGCTCCTCACTAAACTTATCAGAGCCCTATAGTTGGATTTGGGTTTATAATCTTGACTGATTCAAATTCAGCTCAGATTAGTCATATACACAGACACTTTAAACCCAAATAAGTTTGTGACAGCTGAAAGCCCCTGTCTTTTGAGATAATGGAGTGGTCACTTTGGCAGGGGGTGAAAACTTACTATTTTGCTGTTTTAATGGACATTTCTATGTGTTTTGTGATCATGTATGTTATTATAATTTACAGTGGTACCTCTACTTACGAATTTAATGCGTTCCGAACACACATTTGTAAGTTGAAAAAATTTGTAAGTCAAATCCCATAGGAATGCATTGGGAGAAAAAAAATTGTAAGTCGAAGCAACCCTATCTAAAAATTCGTAAGTAGAAAAAATCCTATCTAAACCGCATCCAAGATGGCGGATGGAGCTCCATTTGTAAGTAGAAAAATTCGTAAGTAGAGTTATTTGTAAGTAGAGGTACCACTGTATTTGGAAAAGAGGGGTGTAAGTTTATTAAATAAATAGGCAAATAAAACGATGTTTATAAAATCCCACACAAACCAGCCATTTGAGGAACAAATACCCTGGTCTCCTAACTGCAGCAAAAAACCCTTTTCAGAGAAGTACCCACCTTGCAAAAATATAACCATCTTGGTATCAGAAAGGGCCAATACAGCAAAATAAAATTTGAAGCTAATGGATGGGATCCTTCTCCCCATATCTTAATAGACTAGATACAATATTTTGACATATTGGGAGGGCTCTGGATGCAAGGTAAACCCTTGCCTTCTTTCTCAGATTGCATGTAACTCCCTGATCGCAGGAGTTAAAGATACTTCCCTTTTCAATTTGCTTCTGTGAAGAAATAAAAGTACACAAGCCATGGACTCTGCTTCAAGGAACCTAAAAAACGAACTCTCATTGCTCCTCATCAGCCCCCACATGCCTGCCTGCCCACTCCCATCCACCCTTGCAAGTCGCTCTAATCCAATATTATTATCTGAAAAATGGCTGGGCTAGCTACGGAGACAGTAAATTAAACGTTATGTATTAGTTTTTAGCATGTGGTCCCGAGAAGAACGCTGGCCCCATTTATTCTACCAACCTCCTGAACACCATGACAACGACCTCCAGAAAAAATGCAGGGCTAAACTAATCCCAAAGACGTCAATCTCAGACCCTCTTCTACATACGCCTGCCGTTTAGATGAATAAACTGTCTTCTTAAAATTGTAGCAAGCGGTTCTATTCTAAATACCTCGGCAGCATGTTAAACACTGTATCAGTGAGTCAAGCCCCTGCTCTAGCACCAAACTGCACTTCATTTGTGTTTCTCATTTCACCAAGGTGGAATGGCAACTGCTTCTCCATTTAGGCTGCGTCAGGAGAATTATCAGGCACATAGATGGGATGGAGGGGGAGGAATGGGAGCAGAAGGTTTAGAATTAGAAATCTTGTCAGCTTTAAATGCCCATATCGCTCCTTCCTACCAGCATTAGTGTTTGGTTGTTGGCTGGTAGATTGTGCTCAAAGCTGGACTCGGATTTGATCAAAGGTGGGTCATCCCAATGACACCACAACCATATTTTCGATAGAGGGTAAAAAATGGATTCATGGGTGAAGAGGAAACATGAAGAAGGGATGGGTGGGTGGGTGGATGATAGATTGAAGGAGAGGAAGATTAAGTCCGTCGTTTGTTGCAGATTGTCTGCCACCAGAAAATACGAAAGGTCCATTGTTTTAGTGCTTACAGTTTGCACTTTTCTGAATCAAAAGAATAACAATTTGAGGTCACATAACCTCTTGACTAATGAGCAGTGTTCTTCAACCTGTGGATTGTGATCGAAATGTTAACTGGGCCCATTCTAATGTGGCCAATGAACCCTGGGTTCCCTTAAGGGCAAGTTCTTATTCCTGAAGGAGAAGGTATGGATGCACATCTACTTTGAAAAATTAGGTCCCAGGTCAGAAAACCCCTTTCTTCATGCAGACAATGGGCCAAAACAGGAGATAGTTTGTACTTAGTCTACCTAACTGAGGGCAATATGAACCTGAGGCCTTCCTGGTTTTCCTAGACTAAAACAGCTATTATCCTTAACCATTAGCCATGCTGGCTGGGGCTATTGGGAGCTGGGGTCCAAAAACATCTAGAGGGCTACAGGTTCCCCATCCCTGAGTTTCTAAATAAACAAAAGTGTTGGAGAATTTTATCAAATCCTCAACCCTCCAAATCAATTAACCCTATGGTACAGGACAACTATGCACTATACAACTATTGACACTATAATCATGAGGGTTTCTTTAAAAAAAAAGCCAGTCAATTCAACCCACCCCACAAAAAACCCACAAAAGGCAACCTGAACTCTCGTGATTGGACCCTGTGATACACCAGTAGCCTTTGTTCTCTAGGGAGTTACTATCTACAAGAAAAAATTATGTCTCATGCCCCCTGGACACTCTCAACACTGGGTCATCTTTCCTATCCTCTCAAAGAAACTTGACACTCCTAGCAAAATAGTTGAAATTAGAAAAAGCAAAGAACGCTGTTAAATGAATATAATATTGTATTTCTCCTTTGTCTCTTGAATCGAACCAGTGGAATGGCACCAAAACGCCATGGAGAATAAATGCTTCCAAGTCACCAAACATCTTGGAACCATTGAGGATTGCCCAAATATCAAGGGCAGGATTTACCTAACAAACCCCATCAGTTGAAGGCCTCTGCAATGGGGTTTTCCTCCCACTACTCCCACTGTGAAATTGGCTGGGGGGGGAGGGTAAGAAGAACCAAGAATAGCACATGGGGAGGGGGGATTGTTCTGTCTGTCCAGCTGATATACTTGTGCAGACAGAATGTTTGCAATAGCAAGATGTAGAATTTCACCCTAGATTTCTCTTGGCTTTGTCTTCTACATAGCAATGGAGCTTTTTGATTATAGGTTAAGTACACTTCAGGTTGAGTACTTTCAATTTAAGTACTCTGCAGACCCGTCTGGAACAGATTAATCCACTTTCCATTACTTTCAATGGGAAAGTTCGCTTCAGGTTAAGTACGCTTCAGGTTAAGTACGGACTTCCAGAACCAATTAAGTACTTAACCTGAGGTACCACTGTATTAAGCTACTCTGCAATCTAGTATGGAGGATGCAGATGTATTGGTAATTGTGCTAATTGTGCAGGACCAGCACTCTGAAGTCCAGCCTTCCCCTTCTTCCCAAGCACTAATCTGTAATAGCAACCAACAACCTGACCAAACCTTTCTCAGCGAGAGCTCCTTTCCCTATACCATTTCCTAGGCAAGCCACCATTTCACTCTGGGAAGGCAGAGCAAGAGACTTGTGCGAGTGCCAGTGAGGCCTCATATTTCTAGCCCTCCTTTAAATCATTCCTCCGTTGGGTAAAGGCACTCTCTGTTGAGGTTATAAACCCTAAGAGGATCAGCCTCAGCATTACACCTGGGGCACGCTAAATAAAAAAAGGTCACCGGTGCTTTTTAAACATGGACAAAAAAGCAGTAAAATGTGTTTGGGAAAAAAAATCTGGCATTAAATCATGACTTTTTGCCTGGCTCGCCTCATTAAAAGTGGCCTTTTGGAAGGTAAAATTATCATTGTAAGCGATAAGATCTTTAAGAAAATAATTCACGGCTTCTTCACCCTTTAATATGATAGCCGCCACCGGCTAATTTTTTTCTTAATGGCAACGAGGCCATCAATCTTGTCCAAGGCTTGCTCTCACCCTCACTTCCCTCCCCTGCCAGCTTCCAAGCAACAACCTACTTAGCTCATAGGGAGAACGGGTCTTTCTTCTCTACTTCTGCTCTAATGCTTTCCAACTTGACAAATCCCCCTTTGAAGAACAAGCTAAGGGAGAAATATCAGTTATAATATGCGACAGAAAGCACAAGGAGAGAGCAGTAAGACAGATTGAAAGTAGAAATTAAGGTGCAGTTTCTTCAGCAGGGGAAAGTGATTAAAAACTGGGACTGGGTTGTCAAGGAAAGTTGTGGATTCTCAATCAAGAGTATCCCTTCAAACAAGGCTAACGTATCCTTAAACAGCAGCTTTAGTCAATTCTAAACTAGTGTACTCTTTTTGTCATATATGATGGGGAAGGAATATGCAGAAGTTTTATTCCAAAGCAGACTCACCTCATTTGATCTGGACGGATCATAACCAGGATCAGATCATGAATCCACTCGATTCTGTGGATCCCTTTATGAGGCATCCGATGACTACAGCACCATTTCTGTATGGTATTTTTTCCTCCTTGCCCTTTAAAAATCCCCAGGTAATGTAGCTGCCCACACCCTGGAGCAGCTAGTAGTGCATGGGGCTCCTTGCTTTTCGCCACTGCACGCTTTGAATACAATAGAGCATGTCCCCCTGAGAGCAACATAGCTTGATGCTGCACTCAGAGTGAATTGTACGGAGAGAAAAATGACTATCCCTATGTAAAAATGCCTGCTCCATACAATTCTGTGCAGATTGAAATTGGAAGAGGGAAAATTATTATCAATGGCAACCAAAGTGAACAACTCTTACAAAGTCAGGAAAAGTCCTATAAATTGACATTGTAAAGTGTAAGAAGCTATTTAGACACCAGGTTAAAATTTGGCTGTTTATGCAGGCTTTCAGACATTAATGCTGGTTTGTTTGTTTTTTTGATACTGTACTATTTGCTGTTTCAGGGCTCATCCACACTTCCACTTGTCCTGTGCCTGTAAACCACAGATCTGAACAGTTTTCTGTTTGAGCCACACTTTCTAGGCAAGGGTTTGAGCAGTTTTCCCCTTGCCACAATCCTTTCCCTTCAAACACCAGTGGTGGGAGCATACTGGAGCTGAAGCAAGCAGTAATGTGACACAGTCCAAAGTCACTACACAGAACACAGAGCTTACCGGTATGTCTGAGCACTCTTTTTTTGCTCCAGAGCTTTCCCTGTAAAACCCCTCTCTTTAAAGTTCTATAGGAGCAAACCCAAATTGCCATTTGCTCCAATTGAGTGAGTACTAAAGATTGCTTTTCCCCGGGAGAAAGCAGCGGGACAAGAGGAAGTGTAGATGAGCCCCGAGTCTTTTGGTTTTGTGGTGTGTGGTGCTCCTACCCAGAAAAGTCAGAGTAAATACTCCTGTTAACAAAGTAACCACCTCAACCAGTTAGAAAGGCAGAGAAACAGTTACCTCCAAGGTTTCTTTCTCTGCAAGCCATAAGTACTGTAGTTTGTTTGACCAGATGTTCTGTAATAATTTGTTTGACAATAACACTGGATAAACTACTATCGGGTTACTGAAACCAATAAGCCCTTATAGGATGTTGCAATTGTGATTGTGAAAATGTCACTTTCGAGCGAATGCAACCTGCTTCAATATACTTGTTGATGTGGGGGGGGGGGGGAAGAACCCTCTTGCAGGGGAGTTGGAAACGGGGAGGGAGTCAATAGGTCACTAAGTTTGAATGGAAGGGGACAGCATGAGCCATCCTCATTGCAAACATGGATATCTGGGCTCTCTTTCAAGGGGTTACAGCACCTCTTGACCAAGGAAAAAGATATAGGAATGGGCCACTTCGGGAGCCACAGGTAAAAGAGGAAGGGAGAGGTGGGAGTTGAGACTCTTTCAAATGAAGGAAGAGGAGGACAATGACGATGGCTGCTTACCAATTCCCCTTCCCTTTATCTACTCTGGTACCTGTTGTGGGAGACAAGAGAGCAAGAAAATCCCTCCTTACCTCTACTCACCCATCCCAAAAACTTGGGTAGTGTAAATGAGGTATAGGTCCACATACAGGCATAGCTGCCAAGTTTTCGCTTTTCTTGCGAGGAAGCCTATTCAGCATAAGGGAAAATCCCTGTAAAAAAGGGATAACTTGGCAGCTATGCATACAGGATAGATCTTGGTGCTCTTGAATATATCTCCAAATGATTATTTTTGTGTGAGAGAGCGCCTACAGAAACAGGGTATGTGTTCATGCGCACAGGGAAGAAAAACTCATGCAGGTGTGAGTGTTTTGAAATTGTTCTATTATCTGCATGTTATAAGGTAGATCAGAATCTACTGGTAGATAGCCAGATCACATAGTAGGTCAGCAGGAGGTTCTGCCTCGCAGTTATTTAACATCAGCAATAGCAGAAACCTTCAAATGAGGTGCTAGGGTTCTAGAGTTACTGCAGAGTTCAGATATTTGTACTCGGATATGCAAGACTAATGTGGACAGGGTAGGTGTGGGGTAGTGGAGACGGGTACTACCGTAGTAAAAAAACGAACCAGTCTCTGCAAGCTTAGCCATGCCTGGGTTAGGTGAATGACTGCTCACTCTGTGTGTATGTGTATAAGAAGTGCCCATGCATGTCACATGCATACATGTATGTGCTTACATAAACATGTGAGTGTGCCATGCTGATCCCAGGGACACGGGTGGAAGCAAGCACAAGGCAAGGGACACCTATGATTTGGGAGCAGCCCACAGTCAAGAAAACACATCTAGATTGTAACATATGCTCATTGCTGCCTCTCCTAAAACTACCCCCTCCCTGTCTCAGAGACAGGTCAGATGTCAGCACTGGGAAGCGGTGAGCCGGCAGCAGTGACACTTTGTTTCCTTTCAAGGCCACCCATTTGAGACTATTAAGTGCTGGGCTCCTGCTTTTTGATAGCCCCGAAAACACAGGCAGTTTATTTCTCTTAAACAATCAATCACAGCTGCTGTCAGCACAACAAATACCCTAACCCTGCTTTTTACATCTCGCTCTGGCCTTTCCCTTCTCTCCTGCGCAAAGTGTTTCCTGCCTGATGCGTTGGACTTTAACTCTGCCATCTAAATAGGTACTTATCACTTAACATGGAGGTGATGGCTTGACATGTTTTCTGTCTCCTGCCCTCCCCTGCATGGTGGGGAACCAGTCAAAGTGTTGCTAATAGCTGTTATCACTTGGGAACTGTAACCCGAATGCAATGAGTGATACCAGCTTTTGCTGTGCTTTGTAACAGCACCAGTGGTCTCAGCATCTCAAGACACGAACACCACCAGCATCTTTTATTCTCTGACACTTTCCCGATGCCCAGTAAACTCACATACTCCTACTGGCTCCTTTGTCTGATTGTCTTCCGGAAGCCACAGCAGCACTGAATAGACAAATGCTTAAGGAGGAAAGCCAACTTCAACTTCCTGACTTCTGGCAATTTGAACCACTGTTTGAGTTACACCAGAGGACAGTGCACGGTTCTCTTTGCTGGGGCAGGCAAAGACTTGACCATGCTAGCATGTTGCCATGCAAGGAATCCCAATAACTTTGCTCTCTGGGCTTGTCCACTTATTTGCCCCAGTCTTCCCAGGCACAGGTCTCCACTTTAAAGTTCTGTGCCTGGCATAGGCGTAGCATGGGGGGGCATCCCCTGGGTGCAAACAGGTGCCCCCACAGCAGGCTCCTTCATTGGAGCCTGGCTCCACATGAGAAGGAGCTGTGCCTTGGCTGCTGCACTCATACCTGGCCACAGCTCTGCCCCTGGGTCAGGCAAATAAGTGGACAAGCCCAGAGAGCAAAGTTATTGGGATTCCTTGCATGGCAAAGAGTAGGAGGAGAGTAAGTGGCAGCTTCCATGTCCCTCTTATTCCCTGGACACTGGCGCATGGGAGACTGCCCTCTGTGCCCCGCCCCCCTGGGGGCGCACCCCACGCACTCATCCCAGGTAGTGCTGGCTTATGCTCCGCCACTGGTGCCTGGGCATTTTTGTTTGCCCCCCTCTTGCCGTTTGCTCTGCTAGAACACTAAAAAGTGCCCCCCCCCCGTGGAAAGACACTAATAGAAGAGGAAGTAAGGATAAGCCCATTGTTTACAGTCTGACTGCCAGTGATTCATTCCCATCCCTGCCAGAGACTGAACCTGGGACATTTTACATGCAAAACATGTTTTACTACTGAGCTATGGCATCCTCCTTGAATCTCAAGAAAGGTGTTTCTTGGTACTATTTTCCACTCAGCTTTGGACACAGAAGTCAGAACTATACCTCATTTCAGCCTAGAGCACACAGATCATCCACCGCACACTCTATATATTTATGTTCGAACTAGTTTTTGCAAAGCAGCACCAGACAGTGTTCCATGTCTCCTGTGAGTTTTCAATATGTGGAATTTGGTTTGTTGGTTGACAGGAAGGAAGGAATTCTGTTCTGAAATCCATTTGCTTGGAAGTAAGACTCATTGATTTCAATAATGCTCACTTCCAATAAAGTATACTTAGGATCACAGCCTTAGTGGATATGTTTCCAAACTTAATTACAACTACCCAATCTTTTCCCCAGTCTTTCTCCCACATGAATACCAGCCCTAAGTGCTGACATATTTCAAATATACATGGACAGTTCTCTGGTCTCTCCCTCTCCCCTACAGCCACAATGAGCAGATTTAATTATTAATCTTTTATCGTCTATCACTTTTAGAGATGAAGCCCTGAGGTATTATGTGATTTCCCCAAGGTCATCACAGAAGTACATGGCAAAGCTGTTACTAGGGATTCAGGAACACTGATGGAGGAATCTAGGTACATAGTACCTTTTCTGGCTTAAAGTACAGAGAAAATTTAGTAAAGAATCTATCTACTGTGAGATATCTGGAAACAGCTTCATCAAACTCTTCCTCCTCAGAGGACGTTAGTGGTCAGGCAGACCACCAGAAACAATAATGCAGCATCAGAATTCCCTGCCATCCCTTCCCTCTCTTCTTTTTAGACTTCAATGCACTGTTACATGCCACCCCAATTGGCTGCGCAAGATTCCAGGGGTTACAGGCATGCTTATCAAGGGTTAGCGTTTTCTTTGGGAACGAGGTTCAACAAAGGCTGTAGTGTCTTTTATGATATATGGTTTATTTACACATATATACAACCTGGAGCTGTCAATGGTAGGGCTCACAGCAGCAGCATCCCAATACCTGCCAGCTCATTCCATAGTAACAACATTGGTAAGCCAAGCCCCATCCTTTTTTGTGCAGCCTCTCTTGCACTGCAGGGCACAACCCAGGAAATAACACCATAGCTTATCAGCTTTCCTTTTTTACTTTCCTCAGAGAGACACCACACATTTGTATTCTCACAACTATTTCCTTTGATCCTGTGTTGTGTTAATACCTAATTTTTTTGATGCTCTGAACTCTCTAATTGCTTATCCCACCGCCCATCACTTCACAAAGAAGCCTGGCTGACTTCATTAACACTTGTTGCTTTGGTGAATATTACAATGTCCAACATACAACCCAGGAAGTGTGCCTAGGTTAATTGCCATAACCCTTCACATATGCTAATTCCAGGGAATTAATAGTGGCTAACCCACAATTTAAATACACACGAGTCTGGCTATTACCAGTCCTAACATAAAGGTATAGGTAAAGGGACCCCTGACCATTAGGTCCAGTCATGGACGACTCTGGGGTTGCAGCGCTCATCTTGCTTTACTGGCCGAGGGAGCCAGCGTACAGCTTCTGGGTCATGTGGCCAGCATGACTAAGCCGCTTTTGGCAAACCAGAGCAGCGCATGGAAACGCCGTTTACCTTCCCGCCGGAGCGGTATTTATCTATTTGCACTTTGACATGCTTTCAAACTGCTAGGTTGGCAGGTGCTGGGACCGAGCAACAGGAGCTCACTCCATTGCAGGGATTCGAACCGCTGACCTTCTGATTGGCAAGCCCTAGGCTCTATGGTTCAACCCACAGCGCCACCCATGTCCCAGTCTTAACATACCAGTCCTAATTAAATCCTAACATTTCTTAAACCTAAGCATTTAGCACCGACCAAACATTACGTACAGCATCTACAACAAATAATCCTTGTGTCTCAAAACTTGCACCCAGAGATTTATTTTAGTCAACTGTTAGTGGCGAGGGGTGGGGAGTGGGAATCTCATTTTGAAAATTAAAATCCAAAATGTGCAAGCCTACATAAAATGTGAAATTTAAGTAAATTTGCCTATTTTCTTTGCACAATTTTTGGCATCTTTGATCGTTCCAGGGGCAATTTGCAGGTTTTATTTCAATGCCAAGATTCTTTCCTAGAACATGTGAGTGGGACCCATTTATCTTGCCACTAAATACCGGTAACTACTGTATAGAGAATCCCAGCAAACCAGGGGTTGAGGAGGAAGGACTTCTATGTCAGAGAATGGTGTTTCTAGACCACTACTCTTCATCCTTTTCAGACCCAGTACCCACTTTTAACCTAAACATATATTTAAGGACCATTTCTTTCTTTATTTTTCACCATATCCATATACTTAAATGGTGGTAGCACTGCTGTTGCAACCCACCTTAGATCAGCCCATGACTTGATAGGGAATCTTGACCCACCAGTTGAAGACCAAGGCAGACTTACACTTAGTCTAGCTATTAAGTGAGAAGCGCAGCTCCTTTTGCATCACGCAGGCCTGTTCTTCAAGCAAGTGCCACTTGAGAATAACAATTCTGAGGCCAAGAGGCTGTAGGAAGAATTCAAAAGCCCCCTCTTCTTAACGTTCTTAGGTGATGGTGGGAGAGTGAAGGGAGGGGGACGCCATGTGGTGACAGCAGACAAGTGATCTTGGTTACACAGGACCCCTCAACTATCCTGCCTTAATCCCTTCACTCAAAGGAAATGGGATTCTTTGTTGCTTGAAGCTTCAAAGCCTCAATTCCTGCTGGGAGAAAAGGCCTTTTTCTTCCTTATCTGGTGACTGTCTCTAACTCTCTATATTTACTTCCAAACAACTAATCTGCCTATTGAACGCCTCCTCAGGCTTGGTGTTTGGGACAGATGAGTTATCACCATCCAGCAATGAGCACAACCAAAATGCACAGTACAAGAGCTGCTTTTCATGCTGCTCTTTCCTACTCCCTTGTGAAGGCAAATATGAAGATTCTTGATTTTTAATTGATGTGTTCCCTTTTACTTGCATGCCTGCTTCTGCTGTGTATGTTTGTTTCCGAATCAGGAATGGCAGCTCATGATCTGCCAGAGTAGCACTAAGATCCCATTGTATAGGGTGTGGCGCACACATTACTAGCAGCCTATGACAGCAGGTGGCACAATAACCTACAAAGTTTTTCTGCTTGGTGCTAAGGGCCACTTCCTACATTATTCGGCAATGACCTTGCATTTGCCACCACACACACACATTTGTTTAGCCACAGATAAGCACACCCCACCCATAACACATTATGGATGGAGGTTGGAGACAGAGGAGATAGAATTGCTGCAGACAACCACTTCACCAAACTAGTGTCTCTGGTTCCAGAGCACCCAATGTGAGGGTCATAAGTTAAAATGATTTAATCTCCAATTGCAGGGACCCAAAAGCCAATTCTAGTAAAATCTGGAAGTATTTTAGAATGCTGAAATGATTTTGCAATGGGTTCAAAGCATGCCCATTACGTATTGAGGCACTAATATAAAGAGGGATGCAGAAATAAAGACTGAAGTGACTGTCCCCTGCCCAGGGAACTTCAGGGTCTGTGTACAGGACGAGACAACTGCTTGATACCACATACTGTTATGAAGATTATGAAAGGAAGATCAAATTGGACCAAGAAACAGAGTGTTTGTAGGGGCATGGAGGATATTGGAAAACAATATGTGACCAAATTTGGCTCACTTACCTTGGGAGTACCTGGAGCCATGACATCCTTCAATATAGAGTTCTTACTGCCAAGAGAGAAAAGAAGAGTATCAGTACTATACTGAAAGTGGGCAGATAAATTCTACAAGGTAAGATTTTTCAGACCTTTTTTTGGGGTGGTGGTGGTGGTGCTGTAAAGCCTTCTATAATGAGATACACAGAAGGCCACCACCACCACACTGCACCCAACTTCCTATCCCTATTATTTATATATTACATTTGAATCCTACCCTTCCTTCAGAGCAGAGTTGGTGTTCTCACAAAACCCTGTGAGGCAGATTAGACTGAGAGACAGTGACACTCAGTGTTACCCTGTCAACTTTGAAGCTGAGCAAGGATATAACTTCAACTTCCTGTATCCAAAATCATACTCTAGGTATCACAGAAGCTCTGAAGTGCATCTGCCTTTTACACCCACATAATTCTTGTAGCATAATAAAGCTTCCCATGTCTACTACCGTAGGGACGCAGGCCTGGCCCTATGGGAAAAAACACCATTAAGTATCATAAACAGAAGTAACACATAGTGTTGCAATTTGAAACCATGGGCATTTAACTGGGCTGGCTCCAGCTTCTGGAGACTTCTGGGGCAACTTGGACAAGGACCCTTTAATAACTCTCCTCGTTCTCTTTGGCTCTCCTCATTCATTTTTGCAGAGGAGAATGAGGGACAGCAAGATCGGAGGGAGGGAGGCAACCAAACTGGAAGCAGAGCATGGAGTGAGGCAGCTGGTACACCATTAGGGCTGCAAAGACCTCCATGATCTGGTTCTGAGGCATGGTGGTCTGGAGGTTTCTAATCCCTGTGTTACAATGGCCTGCCCAAACCACTACACGTCCATTCACAACTCTTCTTACACCAAAGACTCTATTGCTCAAAGATTGGATAGACATACCTCAAGCATTCCCCCACAGCAGTGCTTTCTCTTAACTTAAATTTGTCTGATAGGAACCCAAGAGTAGATCCTGCCAATTTCCTCTCACCTAGGCAAAGCAACAATTGCCCCCAAATACCACATCTCTCAAGGCTGCTGTATAAGTGGCCTGTCTCATGCTGTCCCCTCTTCCACACTGGAGGCCAGAAGCAAGCCCCAAAACAGGCTGTTCCAAAGCCAATTATCCTCCCCTCATGACCTGCCATTGTGAGCAGCCCAGCTGTAGTTGAAGCAGTGGCTCCACTGCTTTGCAAAACAATTGGAAGGCACTCTGTGGCCTGTGACCCATGAGCCAGGCTGATAGGTAACTTACTCCAAAGATTTGTGCCAATGGGGAATAAGAAGAGGTTAGGCTGACTCTGGCATCCAGCGGCAAGTTGAGTGAGTTTGCTGGCAATTCCCCCATTCCCAAGATCAAAGCCTGCTCACCCACTAGCTTAAAGAAGACTCATAGGCAGGGTAGCAGTGGCATTACCTAGTGATTGGAGCACTTTACCACATTGCAGAGTGGATGCACAAATAGTACCCTGATTAAGCTGTTGAGGGGGTGGGGAGAACTAAAGCACAGCCCTGAAGGGCAGAAGGAAGCAAGGCATGCAAGCTAGTCAGAACTAACAGCATACACACTTGGCAAATCTCAGCCAGATTCTTAAAAAAAAAAACACCTCAACTTAGTTAAGGGTTTGCTCTTGTGTCCCTTCCAAACCTAGTCAATCCTAGTAGCAAATGACAGTCAAAGTGGTGGCATCCACTTTCAGTTAGTTGTCCCCTTACTGGTTCTGGGCCCTGGCAAATTCCCAACCCTGATGACTTCTTGAACTGGCCATGTTGGGTAAGACAGGATCTTGGATGAAACCACAGCCCAGTCCATGAGAGGCAGGTAAAGGGGTGAAACTGAAACCAAAGTGTGCTGAAAAGCAGGTGATTTGGGAAACCATTAAGAGACCTACTTGCCATGCAGAAAAGTATGGTAGTTAGCTGTGCTGTGGATAAGTTGTCTCACAACGCATTACCACCTGCTCCTACTGCTTATGGGACACAGATACTGGTTGAAAACTCTACAAGCACTTGCCACTTTGTTTGACCAGAAATCCTGCTGCAAAGTTAGCGTCTGATGTAACAGGCACCTTCCTGGTATAACCCTGTCTCAGTGCAGTCATTCATATACACTGCCTTGTTGCTCTGTGACTGATTACAGTCCCTATTAGTCCGAGGGTACGTGATAAGGAATTACATTTCTAAATATAAATGGTTACATTTCTCTGCAGTTCACATTTCCCCCCCGAGACCCTTGGTCCAGTATGGATCTCAGCCCTCGAACAAAATTAATGTACAGAGACACTAGCAGGAATGAAGAGCATTAGGTATCACACAGGACTGGGTCACAGGAGGAGAATGTGGAGCAGAGAAAAGAGAGACAAATTACTAAAATTAGAAGGGCCTTTCTCCAGGCTGTAGGAATTCCTTCTCTCTCTCTGCTTGGTTGATTTGTTAATTTCACTCCATTTCTATTTAACGGCTGGAAGGAGGTTCACACTAGGGTGATCCTCCCCCTCCCCGCCCTCCCTGGAGCAAGATGCTTCAGATTTAATAATGCCTTTCACCCTCACTCCAGACAGGTTAAATTTGAAACAATTACATATCAAAGGCGACGGGGCGGGGAGACCCCACACTGTAATTTTTTTGGTTATTAAAGTAATCTCTCTCATGTAAATTCTCCAGCTAACATGCCACAAACAGCATTAGGAAATAAATGATTTCCCCATGATTCGATTTACTGATACAAAGCACCTGCAACAGGCAAAAATGGGTCTCTGAAATATGTTACCCAAGCTGATGTCTTGCGCTTGCAGGGCTCCCACAGCTGGAGGTCCCTCTTCTTAGCCTTGGGGGGGTTGATGGATGGATGGGTGGATAGGTAGAGGGGAGGGTGGTGTGGGGGGAGGATAGTGGGGAGAGAAGGAATTGTACTTAATAATAAAATTTGTATGCAAGTCGGCATCCCAAGCTAGGGATGACTGATCGGCAGCCAGAAAGTATTAAAAAGCCTTGCTAAACAGATGCTGACAATAGAACAAGACATATCAAATCAGATCTATTCTAGAAGCATTAACACACACACACACACACACACACACACACTTTTCTTCCCAATCACAGCAATATGGGAGACATCAATAAATTTTTATGAGACTTTTAGAAGATCAACATGCTACTGGATGTGACAAAAAAGCAATGTGGCTGTCATGTTCGCTTTGTCGGGGACACTTTAGCCCCAGATGTCGAGCTGTGGCAGCACTGAGTAGAAATTGAATTTGGCTAGCTTTAATCTGCCTTTTGTTGGCAGATGGCTGGGTGTAGAAAAGCGAAGTGAGGAGGGTATTTTGAAGGTGTTGGCTCCTGGGGACTGCAAAGCTTCCCATGCCACCACTGCTTCGTTGTCACAATCACAGCCCCCTCAAAAATTGAAGACCAAAAGTCATCTCCACCTCAATTCTACTTCCCTTCTCAATAGCAACCAATACGACTCTTTGGGGTCACTGACAAAAAGCTGGTCTTTTGTGCATGCTTCAGGGAGGTAGGAAGCCAAGTTATCCAATTCCTTACCAAAAGGGAAGTGTGTTGTGTGTGTTGGCATGTAATAGAATGAAAAGAATTACTTGGGACTGCATAGCTGTACTGCAGATATTTACCTATTTAGAGAGCAATCCCAACACCCAGATTCACTAGAGATGTTTTCATTGTGGGGAGCCCCCCAAACTGGGTGTTCTGGGGCTGAGTCAGAGGCGGTCACAGCTCTTTCATTCCCTTGGGAGGCACCAGGATTGGGTCCCTCAACTATGTCTGCCTGGAAACCAATTATTTCCCCACGGAAGTCAAAGTGGAGATTAAAAAAAAGTAGGAGCCACCTGAACAAAACAAGGGGGGAAACCCTGGCCAGCATAAGCTAGTGTTAGATTGCCCATTACTTAACATCATTCCTCTCCAGTTAGTTTTGCTCTCTTTGTACTATTTTCTTTCTTTCTAACCAATCCTTACTAAATGATTGTCAAAAGTGGTTTTTAAAATTTGTAATCATGGAGACACCATACTCTTCTCCTCAGGGCAGGGGAACAATGGTGGCCCACCATTCCTCTCTCTATAGCCCTCAGGACTCTCCCCAGGTTATACATCCTCCTGAGACACACCCCTCACCAGCCTTGCTTTGCACCTTCCTTGAGGGCTTTTGCTTGGCTGGATGGAGGAGAGAGAGAGATGTGTGTGAGTGTGAAGAAACTAGCCTACCATACAGAAGTTACCTTCACATTTATTGCTCTGCCCACTTTTGCCTCTGGCCCTGACCAACACTGACATGTGGCTCTTGGAGAACTGCCCAGAAGGGAATGTGGTTCCTATGATGTTGGCAGTTAAATATGCTTTATGGTATTTAACCAATTCTTCCTTTCCATGATGCAGCGAGGAAATGAATGATTCTTTTATTTATTTATTAGTTGCTTCAACATGCCCAGGGCAACCCAAAGCAACTTACAAATGAATGGACAAACAAACAGACAGACATTACACCCCACATGGATACATGAAAACCAAAAGGAAAGAGAAATACATTAAAAATATCCCACACACTTCTAAAAGACCAGAGATAGTTAAAAGGCCAAAGCTTTTTCCTGGCGCTTTTGCCTGGTGCCAGGTGAGTCTCCCTATGGGGAGCACTCCACAAACAGGGAGCCACCGCAAAAAAAAAAGGCCCGTTCCTGTGTTGCCACCCTCCAGGCCTCTTGTGTAGGGGGAACACAAAGAAGGGCCTCAAGATGATGAGCACAGTTAAATATTACAAAGCAAGTTGACAATATTTGAGGAGTAGTATAAGTGCTTCTGATTCTACTCTTAGTAGTAACAGCACATGCTAAAGATCATTTAACTAGTGGTAACTAGTCCAGATTAATTCATCTAAAGAATTAGAATGCGATTTTTGTGGGTGTCACTTCAGTGCATTAATATGGTCTTACCAGGTCAGGCCAAGGGACCATTCTTCCTAAAGGTATTGCATATCTGTTGCTTCATTTTTAGGACACAAAACCTCCATTTCAGCCTTTTCTTCTGGGATTTAAGAACCAAGTCAGAGATTGTGTTTTGAAACACACAGGTAAGTTATGTGCATGGGTAAATGTATTGTGTGAAGCGGCAACACTCTCTCTTGTCCAGCCCTTCCGAGAGCAAATCATTAATCAGCTAGCCTGATGGTTGGGAAAGTGAGAGGCCATAAGCAAAGAGAAACCTTCCTTCCCATAAACAGTGGTGGCAAATTAAAAATGGTAAAAGGGAAATCACGACCTTTAAAGTTCAAACACTTTCTAGCACCTTTTAAAGTTTTCTGCTCCAGGCCCTTGCAAAGAGCACAATCTTTGGAGACCTCAGAATTCTCTTTAATCACTAAGCAAGTCAGGAGCGGTCTGAAATGATCACACATTTACATAGTAATAACCTCAACCGACACTCCCCACATTATTTCATGGCCAGCATATTGCCACACAGCGAGCGATCCATGTGGTTTAAATTATAACCCATACATAGGAAATTACTTGCTAACTATGATCTTCACAGGTTTGTCTGACACTTCTAATTAAGATGATTTACATAGAATTATCCTTTGAAAGCAAAAAATGGTGCTTTGCTAGCTAATAAAATATAATTACTACATACCCCCCATCCTCCCACCCTTTACAAGTTACAGTTAGTTTTAATCTGTTTGGGGAATTGTTTATCCAGTTCATTATGATAGCACAACTTACTTGCCCCTTTTAGGTAGCAGCAGATCACAAAGAGGCAGGAATTAACAGATGGGGAATAGCTATCATCCCCTAATGAGGCTAAGGGGGAGTTTGTGGGTAAGATTTTTGTTCTTGGGGCTTTGCATATTTCTAAGAAAAATTAATGTTTCCATGTTGATCCACTTTCTACACACAAATATATGTGTTAGCATTTGGCTATGTTGCAAGCACATCTGTTATGAAGCAGAAGCACATATTTACAAAGCAATCCTATTGGGGAGGGGAAGAAGAAACATCAGATCCCCAGCCCTGCTAGGCTCACATCAGCAGAGGGTAGGGAAAGCCACCACCCCCCACAATAGACTCTAATGGGAGGGAAATAATTATTTCCTGTTCCAAGGGCATGCCCAGTAGGGAGCGTTAGATCCACTGCATCCAAAGCTTCCACCAATGTGCCCAGGAAATCCACATCCTTGTTCTTTCTGTTATTGGAGTACCAACAAAAGAGCTCTCTGCCACCACTATAAGGAAGCATTCTGGGGTCCTTCTCTGATGGCAGACCTCCCTCTCCACCAATGGTGGAGAAGATCTGCTGTATCCTATGGCCGCTTAGTTGTCATTCCAAAGTCATACTTTGGAGTCATTCCAAAAGATCACACTTTTACTGAGTTTTTAACACAACTGATCCTGAACACTCAGGCTGAAAAGAGTAATTTAATATTTGGCAAAGAGGAAGTCAACTGGGAAGTTCTCCAACAGAAACCACATAGAAATGAATGGGAGTTACACAATAACTCAACAATCTATTATCCTCTTGAATATTTAATCTGGGGGGGGGAAACATTTGCAACTTCTGCTTCTATGATCACCACTTGGTCCACATAAGTCATCATCTTGCTCTCTTTCATGCAATAAATGTAGTTTTTAGTACTCCAGTCTAGAGTGGACCTCATTTTCTGCTGTTAAAAAAACACATTAATTTGATTGGTTTTCTACAAACTAGTGTTCTAAATTGTCACTGGCATAAGAGTCCCAGCTATCTAGAGATACACGACTATGAACTCCCTTCCCAAGTCTTGCCTGGTGCCTGACATCTGATGGCTCTACTTGTAGAGGATGCACTTGGTCTTCCTGAAGAGCAGTTGACACTACTGGGCCAAATGGACCACTAGTCTAATTCAGTATAAAACCGTTCCTTATATCCAAATTATGATCAATATGCATAGAACATGAACATTCACACCTTGTCTCTCCCAGTGTTAAGCGAGTCATTTCACCGGGCAGTCTGAGGGTTATCCTGAGGCATCTGCTTTAAAGAGGTCATGAGCTTTCCTAGCTCCAGCTGACACCAAGTGAGTGAGTGAAACTCTTGACACCTCATTCAGCATCTTAATAGCAGCTCGCCTTATTGGTTTTAGAGGCGTTTAAAATTAAGCCTCTTGATAACAATTCCTTTTTGGAATAACAACATTTTGCCTTGGAATGCACTGCTTACACAATGACATTCAATAGCAAAAGTGCTACAATGGAATAGGGGCAGTGAGCTAGCTTCAACCATATCGTGTGATTGTGTGTGCGCGCGCGGTAAGGAGGGGGAGAGGCAATAAACAGAGGCAGTGAAAAAGTAAACCGGAAATTTTAAATGTCACTTTTAATCAGTGACTGTTCCATGGGAAGGCTCAGCATGAAGGAAGCAGGGACTTCTTGTTGGCATGTGTGTGTGTGTGTGTGTGTGTGTGTGTGTGTGTGTGTGTGTCCTATATCAGCTAGTAGTGACTGGGAAAATGCTCCAACAACATGAGAGAAAAATATTGCTTGCCAAATGGGGATAAGTACAGTGAGTCTGCACACTGCCACTTTTAGATAAAACATAAAGTGGTCCAAAAGTCTGTTTTTACTTTTCTTCACTCCAGCCTCCCAGAAGCCCAAATAAAATCTGAGGATGACATGAGCATAACTGTAAAATTGTTTGTTTGCTTTTTAAATATTTTTATTGAAGAATTTTTTTAAAACAATACAAATTACCAATAACAGCCATGTTTGGTTTGGATTAATTAGGGACTGGATAAAACTGGAAAATGACTGTAAAATTGTTGATCATCCTGGTTTATAGTTTGATAATGGATGTGCTTCAAACCTAATTGAAACCTAACTGAAACCAGGGACACTAGCAGAAAACATGGAGTTTTGTTGTTTGGTTCCATTTCTTTGACACAAACTTCCATATAAAATAAGTTCATTTATAGCCTTCATCAATGCAGGCAGTATTTAAAAATCTGACAGAAATCTCTATTTACAAAAAAATAGATGCATGGGAAGATGGGAAGCTGTCATGCTGAGTCAGATCATTGGCCCATCTAGCTCAGTACTGATACAGACAGTACAGACTCTATTTTTACTGGCAGCAGCTTTCTAGGATTTCTGACAGGAATATTTTATCAGCTCTTACTGGAGATACTGGGATTGGGATTGAACCTGTAACCTACTGCACACAAGGCATGTGTTCCTCTACTGAGCAACGACCCTTCCCTTTCCTGCCTGCTATCCTTCCCTGTTATATTTTTATGGTGTACAGCCATAGGTATCCAACTAACTCATTCCATCAGCACAAGGATTTCTGCTTGCACAATGGAACTCCCCCTCTCCCAGGCCCTCCTAAATCTGTTCTGGGTTTCTGCCCAACCACCCACAGCAGATCTGGGAAGGGAATGGGGGGGGGCACACAAGAAAAGGGGCAATTCTGTTGCACAAGCAGAAATCCTTGGGCTGATGAGTTATTTGGAAACAACCCAAAGCTTTAAGTAAGAGTTCCCTGGAAAGTGGCACTAAGGCAGGTGTAGCCTCCGTGCTTTGCTGTCTGAGCTAGGATTGGAGCTTTTTCTCAATAAATTCAGTTCCATCTGACCTCCACATTAGAAAGGGAGCATCTACTCATTTTGACTTAGGGCTTATCCTCACTTACCATTTGCTCCACTCTTTCCAGGAACAGGTTCATACGTTAAAGCTCTGTGTTCGAGCACACAGCCATCCCTTTTATTTTTTGCTCTGGTGCTTTGCCCACAAAAATCAGCTCTTTAAAACAGAATCACAGCAAACAGCTATTTGGGATTTCGGCCTAGAAAGTGTAGAGTAAAGGTTTCTGAGGGCTTGTTATAACAGTAAGTAAATGAATGTCTCAACCACACTTCTATCCTTGCACTAATTCTACCATTCAGAGACAATAGCAGAATAGTCAGTCCACACATTGGAGCACAAGCAATTCTGTTACAGTGAGAAAGTCTATGGGGAGGGGCTATTGCTTTTGTTTGTTACTGTATAATGTTATGCGTTTTTGTGTTTTTATACAGTGGAACCTCGGTTTATGAACACCTCGGTTTACAAATTTTCGGTTTACAAACGCCGCGGACCCATCTGGAACAGATTAATTCACTTTCCATTACTTTCAATGGGAAAGTTTGCTTCAGTTTATGAACGCTTCGGTTTATGAACAGACTTCCGGAACCAATTACACCCATGCTTCGGGTTAAGTACACTTCAGGTTGAGTACTCCGTGGACCTGTCTGGAACGGATTAATCCACTTTCCATTACTTTCAATGGGAAAGTTCGCTTCAGTTTATGAATGCTTCAGTTTATGAACAGACTTCCGGAACCAATTGTGTTCATAAACTGAGGTACCACTGTACTGTAAACCACCCTGTGATCTTCAGATGAAGGGTAGTATAGAAATTTTGATAAATAATAATAGTAATAGTATAATTACTATAGTAATAGTACAGTTGTGTTGGACAGAGCAACCACATGACCATCAAAGAACTAAGTAGAAAACAAATCTACCCTCACAAAATGGGGGGCGGGGGCAGGGTAGTGCTGCAAGGAATGGGGTAGACTTTAAAAAGCTTGGCACTCAATGCTATGCAAATGCTAGACCCAAGAGACTCATCTTGGCACTTCCCCAAATCAGCAGCAGGGTAGAAATGGTACATCTGCTGAAGCAGCCAAACTCCAATACAAGCATTTGACTTGCCCACACTAAAATCAGGCCATAGTGATCTCTGGCCCTCTTGTTACAACCCTAACCAAGAACCTGTAAATAAGGATGATCAGTGACTATTAGCCTGCACTATATTTATCAGTGGGGGAAACCCCACACAAAATAACACTTGCACAACCTCATGATAGCCAGTAATCTCCAATTTGTACACAGCAGCTTCAGGACAAGAATCCATGAAGCAATCCTCACTTGCACCATAAGATCAACTCAGTGATAAAATAAAGGGAAACATGGGCGTGTGCTTTCTTTTAACCAAATGGCTAAATTTTTGTTTCTGCTCTGTTTTGCCTTTCCTTATGGGCTGAAACCCAACAAATTGAGCTCCTTAACTCTTCCCAGAAAAGAAAATGACAGGAGGGGGGAAACATAAAGCCAGTCTAACAAATAAAGACAAGATACAAGCCAGGGGGGAAGGGAATGTGGAGATTGATCTTTGTTACTGTAGCTGTAATGGGGAAATAATTATCCTCCAGCTGGTAGCTTTAATCCACCAAAAGGACTGGCCCACAGTTGAATTTTGCTTGCAGGGAGAAAGACCTAGAGACATTTTCCATGGGTTTAGTTGCCCAATCTATTCTGCTGCCCATGTTTCTCCCTACTCTGCCCTTCACCAGGGCACCTGGGTTCACTTTGTTAGCTTACCTGCTCATCATATGGTGCACCCTTCAACAACTAAATGTCCAAGTGGCCTCACAATCACTGACAAATTTAAAATTACAACCTCTATTAACCTTTCTATACACATGGGGAACAGAGGCCCAGATGAGTTGCCAGATTCACTTAATGTCATACAGGGAGAATGTGGTGGAGCTTGAACTTGTGTTCAGAGGCCTAGTTCAAGCTCAGTCACATTCAAAATCTCTTTTTTTTAAAAAAAATATTTTTATTAATTTTCCAATTAAAACCAATTATATCACATTCAATATTTCAAATTATACACATATATATATCAATCAAACCGAATGTTATGCCAAATCATCTAAAGAATTTTTTATTTGGGTTCCCATGCTTCAAGAAATTGGGAATTCCTCGCAACTGTCCACTGCCGTCTTTTTTCTAAAGTTCAAATCGTCCTCCAAGTTCATAATAATCCAGATCTTCCCCTTACAGTCACATAGATGTTTTCCACTTTCATCCGATTGTTTCCCAGCTGCTGAGATAAATATCAAACAAAGTTTCACAGATGTTCTTTCTCCTGTGTGAGTTAATCAGTCCAGCCTCCCCATAAATCTTCTTAATGGAGCTCCCTGTTGCGTCGAAGCAGCTCGAAGCAGCGCCATCTTAAAAAGCTCAAATCACTTTCGTTTTCTCTCATAGCCATGAAGATTTACGATCATTATAGAATTTACAGCTTTTCCAGGCAGGAGACCCAAACATCAAACCATAAACTCTTGGTAAATTAATGGATCTCCTTGCCCTATAGCTGAACTTAGCTTCAGGTCGCTGCTCCAATTTAAAGTGCGTCACAGCTCATAAATCCTCCGAGCGCGTCCAGAACTCCTTCCGTCCGACTAGGGGGGGGCTTTTCTCATCGGCAACTCCACATCTTTAAAAAATATGCTCAGTAACAACAGTTATAAAGTTCAACTCACACAGTCTTTTGCTTCTCTTTCACTCCAAACAAGCCAGGACATCGCGTCCGGGAAGGTACGAGGCAACAATATGAAGAAAAAAAATAAAAACTTCCCTTATCGCTCCGTCCCCATCAATCCTTCTTCCAGATGCAGTACAGTCTTTGACTCCTCTCCCTCAGCAGCATAAATTTCTCAGCAGTAAACAGCGCTTCTTCCCCTCCTTCTGAAGTATGTCCATAGATTTAAGCCTAATTATCTTCTTTAACCATGGAAATCCCCGCCATGCAGATTAGCGTCCGGGAGTCCTGGCCCTCGTAAGTGCTCAGCCCAAGCTCCCCCCACTCCAAAAACAGTCGGAGTGGGTCTGGGGGCATCGCGGGCCAGCAGCCCCTCTCCGTAACCCCCGGAGAGGGTAGGGGGTTGCCATTTACTCCCCTAGCAACCGCCAAATTCCTTACGAAGGTCAGAGAGATGGAAAACAGGTCCGCCATTCCTGCAGGTGGAAACCGGAACCTCCACATTCAAAATCTCAGCCACAAAGTTAGGCCAAGCTTCAATGTCCCAGTACTGAAGAGGTGCAACAAAAGAGGACATGGGTAGCATTCAACTAAATTTTATTCAGAGTAGACACACTGAAATTAATGGACCAAACTTAATCATGTTCATTAATTTAAATGAGTCTTCTGTGAATAAAACTTAGTTGAATACCACACCATGTCTCCATTTTCACTAATGTCACAATCAGGTCTCTGACCCATCTCAATAGCAAATATGGCAGGGCACAAATTCAGTTTGCCAAGGTAAAGGACCCCTGGATAGTTCAATCAAACTGGACTATGAGGTGCAGCGCTCATCTCGCTTCAAGCCGAGGGAGCCGGAGTTTGTCCACAGACAGCTTTCTGGGTCATGTGGCCTGCATAGTGCAACGGGACACTGCGACAAGTGCCAGAGCGCACAGAAACACTGTTTACCTTCTCGTCTATTTAGGTACTCGTGCTGGTGTGCTTTTGAAACAGCTAGGTTGGCAGGAGCTGCGACAGAACATCACCCCCGTCACACTGACTTGAACTGCCGACCTTCTGATCAGCAAGCCCAAGAGGCTTAGTGGTTTAGACCACAGCACCACCTGCTCTCTTGTCAAGAACAGAAGCATGGGCGTAGGCAGGGGGGCAGGAGGGGGCAATTGCCCCCCCTAGAAGCAGGGCCACTGGCCAGCCTGCCCCACTGCCCGCCCGGTGCCGTCTCCCTTCTCCCTGGCTGGCTGTGGGGCGGGCGGCGGGAAAGCACCAGAGCCGCGCAAAGCGTTTGGCTGGCTTTCCCTCCCTCCGCCCCACAGCCAGCAAGGGAGAAGGGAGACGTCCCTTCTAGCCGGCTGGCTGTGGGGCGGGCGGAGGGAAAGCCAGGCAACCGCTTTGCGCGGCTCTGGGGCTTTCCCTCCACCTGCCCCAGCGATTGCAGAGGGGGAGGAGGGGATCGGAGCAGCCCGATTTTGGGCTGATCCTGGCTCCCCCTCGTCCCTTCCTATCGCGGAGGGGGAGGAGGGAGTTGGAGCAGCCCGATTTCGGGCTGATCCTGGCTCCCCCTCGTCCGTTCCGATCGTGGAGGGGGAGGAGGGAGTCGGAGCAGCCCGATTTCGGGCTGATCCTGGCTCCCCCTCGTCCGTTCCTATCGCGGAGGGGGAGGAGGGAGTCGGAGCAGCCCGATTTCGGGCTGCTCCGATGTGGCCCCGCCCCCGCCCCTTGCCCCCCCCTGATTTTCATCCTGGCTACGCCCCTGCACAGAAGTTTGAAATCACAACACAAAACAACTTGCCACCCTTAAAAAACAAACTCCTCTTGCTCCTGTGCTTATAATAGAAGCCTGTGATACAGCAATTAAGGAGGTGAAGCTCCTCCAACAACTTATATCTGTGCCAGAAAAAGCTTTTCCTCTGCAAATTTTGTGTATCAGGATCCTGTCAAAACCACAGGAGCAGGGCCAGGATGTTGACAGAGGCATTGCTGAAGAGTTTGTAGAAAAGATGGCCACACTCAACACAAAGTAAAAACTACTTGGCCCTTTCTTTTAAAAAAGAAACATTCACTCACACTCTTTTGGGCATACACCACTCTAAAGGTAGCATACCTGTAACCCAAGAAAATGGAGAAGCATGAAAGTTGACGATATGAGCATAAGTCTGGGGAGAGGCTGACATATTCATGAATAAAGGCACAGTAGCTAACTACAGCATAACTGTCAATTTCCCCACTGAAGGTTGGAGGCCTTCAAAGGCTGAAGCAATCAATGTAAAACCTATTGACTGCATGTACACCTGTATGCACACTGGTTGCCAAATAGCTACTGAGATGAGCCAGTGTGGTGTAGTGGTTTGGAACAGACTCGTAATCTGGGGAACCGGGTTCGTGTCTCTGCTCCTCCACATGCAGCTGTTGGGTGACCTTGGGCTAGTCACACTTTTTAAAGTCTCTCAGCCCCACTCACCCCACAGAGTGTTTGTTGTGGGGGAGGAAGGGAAAGGAGAATGTTAGCCACTTTGAGACTCCTTCGGGTAGTGATAAAGCAGGATATCAAATCCAAACTACTCTTCTTCTTCTTCTTCTTCTTCTTCTTCTTCTTCTTCTTCTTCTTCTTCTTCTTCTTCTTCTTCTTCTTCTTCTTCTTCTTCTTCTTCTTCTTCTTCTTCTTCTTCTTCTTCGTGCTGGTATTGGTGTACAAATACCAAGATGCCTAAAATATTGCCTCATTCCTTACATACCCAATTACTGTTCTCTGAAGAGGGAATCCTATCAGGAGGTGCCAGAATCAGGCCTTTACTGAAGTGACACCTATCCTTTGGAACTCCCTCCCACTGCATACCAGACAAGTAATAATAATTTTAAATAATATTTTAATTATTTGTACTCCACCCATTTGACTGGGTTGCCCAGCCTTCTCTTTGCCTTTTCAATGCATGCTAAAGATGCTCCTCTTTGAACAAACCTTCCAACATCTTTATCCAGGTTGCGATATGAACTCATCTTATGTATGTGAATACAGTTGTTGTTTTAATCCCTTCTTATATTTATAATTGTTTTGTATAAAATTGTTTTTATGTGTGCAATTGTGTCAACTATTTTTATGTATATAACTGTTTTATATATGGGAATGATTAATAAATGATTCCTAAACAAAATTAATAATAATTAATCATCTTCATCTGCACTGAACATAAACCAGGGATGAGGCAAAGACTAAACCACATTAGGTTTAGTGATAGTATTGGTCTACACAGTTTGTGGACTCTGCTGGACTCCAATGATGTGCCACACAGATTTGTGGTACCATATCTCCCTGCTAGTGGCGTTCTGGTAACCTTTACCTTTTAGCTAACAGCATTGGACTATGCAGAAGCTGATGAGTCTTCTATTGGTTGAAACTTGTAAAGGCCGGACTCTTCATTCCTCTTTATGTATACCCTCTTCACCTCTTCTTTCTGTTCTGCCTACAGGGTCTTTGAGTAATGGGTAATGAATGAGACTGGGAAAAGAGCCTTTAACCTGAGCAATTTGGTGATGCTCCACAAGTATCCTCTAAACTTTAAAGATGAGCATCTCCTCCACCGGCCAACTCAAATTTTACATAGCAGGGTGATGCATATTCCCTTTCCAAAGTATAATGACCAGGCCCTGACAACATCTCTATTTCTCTCCATTGCCAAACTTATTTTTTAGATAGGATTGCCAGGTTGTGTCCTGCAAAATATTCATATATTTTGAAGCCCCACCACCTCCAAGAAGTGGGAGACAAAGTAGCCATAGTCTTTCTGCCCCCTTTCTTCTACCCACCAGCTGTGTGGCAAGCAGGGCTCCAAGTGCGCAAAGACAGTGAAAGAATGGATGGAATAAGCTGTGGCTGCCTCATTCCCCATTGCACTGGGAGATCCAAAGGTATATGCATATTCCCAGAGTTGCAACTGGGCAACACTACTTCAGGAGCAACAGCTCAAGACTTTCCCTTTTCTAAGCCATAATTGAATGAAGGAAGCATTGATTAGGTATATGCTATGGAATGCGAAGGGAAAACTAGAAGGAAAAGAACCTTGTGAAGGAACTGCCCTCTCCTTCAGATCTACCAGGCATGAATTTATGCCTTTGAGAGATCCCATTTTGCAAAGCTGAATAGGTTACTGATCTCTTTCTGAAGAAGCTGGTAGCAGGAAGCAAGGCTGTACCTTGGAGGTAGAGTACATTCTATGCAAGGGGACATGCAGAAAAAAGCTGCCCTCACCAAGCCCCTCTTGGTGACAAGAATAAAAAATTACACTGCCTCAGAATTTATCATGCACCCAATTACAATGTTAATTGGCAAGCCCCAGAAATCAATTAATTCACAAGTTTTTTTGCAATTAAAAATTAAGATAAATCATAAAAATGTTTCAAGCAAAGGCCAAACACTGTGAACTGCTTTCTGTCTTCCTATAGGGATATAGTTCAGGGTTTTTTGGAGGGGATTATAAACATAATAATAAAATAATAATAATGATGATGATGATGATGATATATATATATATATTTAAAGTGCTCGTGTTTTTGAAAGTCTGGTTGCCCTTGAGTGTCTTTGGCAATGCGCAAGAGGCCTGTCATCAGCAGGACTGGGCTGAAGACAGATAAAAAAGTATCGACCGGTCGGACACACGGCTTCTGCTTTATTGATCAGGCGGGAATTTAACTTGCTGTGCATATCCACGGTGTCAGCAAGGGCCACAGGCGAAATTAAAAGTACTTGGCTTGGAGATGTCGCCATGATACCATGGGAAGGAGGGGGAGGAGAAGAGGGAAGAAAGAAAGGATGAAATGTTAAAAAGCTGATGGGGGAGGGTATCAAAGACAAACTAATGAGAAAAAAAGTTAGCGAATGGAGGGAGATGGGGGGCCACCGGGGTCTAATTCTCACTGAGAGTAATACTGGCTAGTCACCGTCTCTTTAGATCTCTGCTTGGTTGTCAGGTTGCTTTTAACATGAGAGATTTACTATGTATTTCAATGGAGCTTTGTGAAAGAAAAAAGGCCCTCACTCATAAATGTCTCTAATCTCACTCGCTCGAAGCTCTGTAAGACCTGAGTGTTGGTTGCTTTGGAGGTGCCAGTGCATTGCCTCGCCAGTTTATGTCACTGGGTGTAAATCTAGGAGAGCAAGAGGTGAGAGCAGTGACCCTGATGCATGGCATGTGACAATGGGACTTATTTATGTTTTATGCACTCCATTTATTCTTATTGTGGGGAAAGGATTACATCTTGCACACCTCTTGGGGATTAGCTTCTCAGGAGGAGTCTGAAGAGGGCTGGAGCAGTCAACTGCTGGATTAACCAGGGAACTTTGTGGTACCTGCTCATAAGCTCCCTATAGGTGAGTTCCTAGTGGATCAATCCAACTCATGATTACAGGAGGGTAGAAAACATCGTATTTCAAACTGGAGTGTCTTACCTGAACTCAAGACTGAGCTCAGTGATTATACTCAGTGTGGCCACTTCCAGACTCATTATGTTGCAGGTATGATTCTATCATATACCAGCAAATTTAGATTGCACAATTAAAGTGGATTTGGTGCTCTTAAGTTCTTTGCACAATAAATTCACTTCCCCAAAAAACAACAAATTTTTTGTGGTAAGAAAAGTGATGGGAAAATATACTCGAGAGTTTCAGATAACGGCAATGTCAGGTGATGCTATATAACCTTTGCTAAAACTGAGTGCTCAATAGTGATATTGTATAACGTGTGTGTGTGTGTGTGTGTACAGTGCTTTTTTCTAAAAAAAAGGAAGAAGTTTCATTTCCCTACTCATATTGCAATATTGCCCCTCAGTAAGACCAAACTTAGATTCACAAAATGTTTAGGGGTATGTGTACCCCTGCGTCCCCCCAGAAAAAATCTCTCTCTCTCTCTCTCTCTCTCTCTCTCTCTCTCTCTCTCTCTCTGTGTGTGTGTGTGTGTGTGTATGTGAAAACAAATTAGGATGAATGCTCAGTACACTGGTCATCTGGAAGAGCCCTGTTTTTTATCTCATTCTCTCTACTATCGCTTGTTATGTCTGCATAACAGTGCTAATGGAATAGGAGGATGCTGGCAATGTTATACCAAAATACTGATACAGGAGGAATGGGGATATTAAGCACCAAGTGTGCATCCCATACATATGGTTCAGCAAAAATAAATGAGCAGACTAATTTCTGACCACCAAGGTTCCTGACATAGGTAAGGCAGGAGTGAGGAACCTGTGGCTCTTCATACATTGTTGGGCTACAGTTCCCATTATCCCTGGCCACTGGCCATGCAGGCCGGGGCTGATGAGAGCTGGAGTCCAGCAACACCTAGAGGGTCATAGGTTTCCCATCCCTGATGTAAGGATGCAGCCATACTATGGATCTAGCTGTCCTACAGAATCTTGAAGCTCTCAGCTTCTGTCCTACATCATGACCCATTTATCTAAATAAGAAACTTCCTGCATGTGTTGTGATGTAGAGGAACAGTGCGGTATTCAATGAAAGAGTTGCACTAGTAAAACAAAACACAAAATCCCCTCTCTTCCTCTCTGTGTGTGCCCCATGCCATCCCCAAATCTGCTCCAGAGTGTCAGGGGAAATCCCAGAACAGATTTAGGGAGTATGCTGGGGGAGGAACAGGGGAAATTGTTCCACTGCACAAGGAGAAATCCTTGCACTAACAGAACTACCTATCTGCTTAATGCTACACTAAATACAACCCACAGATTTTGGTTAAATAGTAGGGCCACTTATTAACAGAAAGGATTTTCTGAGCACTAGATATGCTGAATCAGTGCAAATGCACACATAAACTGTTCAGCTTGTGCTAATCCACAATTACAAATGAACCTATAGGATCAGTGCAGGTGGCACAGCCTGAATAACTCAGCGTTAGAAAACCATAGTGCTAGCTAGCTTTGTTAGGATACCTTCTCATTCACTTTTAATTCAGCAGCATTAGAACAGTGGGGAGTGGGGAGTTAACAGGGCTTGGGCTTCAGGTTTTTGTGCCTCCCCCTCTCTAAGGAGAAAAGTACCATGAAAGTCGCCTCTCTCCAATGAGAGTGCTCAAACACTTCCATTATCCTTGAGTGCAGCCTCTCACTAGTCTCTTGATCACCTGGAAAGCTGGAAGGAAGGTAGACTGGGATTTGCATCAGGATTGGATACTTGGCTGAGTGGGCCCTTAGCAGTCCATGAGAACCTGCCAATGCTAGGTGCTGATAATGCTGGGTACTGACATTAGACATGCCTGGGTACTGCTTAAATGTGCAAATGTGTTGGAAATAAGCAAGGTGGTTGTAGAATCTCATCATCTTTACATTAGAAGACTGAAATGCCATTTGCAAGAGTTGCATAAAGGATCCAGAGGATTCTGCCATAACTGGGTGGCTGGGTGGACGCAGATTAGAGGGCAGCTGGAGCACCTTTCAACACAGTGATTCTTTAAATGTTTTATCTTCAGTCAGCTATAGAGCTTGGGGAGCCAGCATCTCGATCCCTTCAGTGCTTCGCCATGGGGCACTGTGCCTTGTCCCCGAATCCTAACCCAAGGATGTGTACTGCATGAGCAGCTACTTGGCATTCCGTGGGAGGCAGTGGAAGGGTGGGGAGAGAAAGGGCTGCATGCAAATTTCATTTCTGAGCCACTGGCGCTGTTTCAAGTGCCAGGAGCCTCGGAGCCCCTTCTCAGCATTACATATGTAACAGCCTCATTGAACTTGACATGTCAAATTCAGGCCATTTGTGCAAAATCTCCCTTTAATAATACCGTTTCATTTCACTCAAATGAGACTTGAATGCATGTAAAATGGAAAAGGATATTTAAGCGCTAACATTAGGCAGATGTCTTGCCAGAGGCCGATTGAATATATGAGATTTTGAAGTGGTTAACACGATTTCGCTGCTCCCTCTTAGAATATGTCACCTGCCGGGCGTTTCTTCCCCCTCCTCCCTCCCCTTTTAAGCGAAGGATATAAATTGAAAGAAAACAAAACTACAAGCTTCGGCTTGGAGGGGATTAACTCCGTCCACGCTGGCATGTCCTTCTGAAAAACAAACAAGCTTCTATCTTACTTTTACAGGGCAGTTTTGGAAATAGATGCAACATTTTGTGGCAAGGTAGGTGCTAGGCACTGCTTTTAAATTAAAGAATATTAGAAATATCATGGGAGGCAGTATAGTCCAATCCCCTGCCCCAGCAAGATTCCTTCAGGCTAAAGCACTCTGGATAGTTGCCTATCTAGTTTCTTTTTAGGGCTTATTCAGCCACTTCCCCTCTATTGGGCAATACTAAAGCAGGCTACCAATGTCACATGTGCTTCACTCATTATTCAACCCGCTACATGCAGAGGATAGCCTTGCTCAGAGGAACCGTTCTGCTCCAGTTCACCTCCCATTCAAAAATATGCAGGACGTCCACTCAGGTACAAATGCAACAGACTGCACATTCACTGGATAAACAGCTGTGTACAAACACTATACTTTTAGAGCAAATTCAAAGCACATTCCTCAGAGAATTCTGGACACTGTTGTTTGTTAAGGTTCACTGGGATTGTAACTCTTTGAGGGGAAACAATGTGTTTCAGATGTGCTTTAATGGCACAGGGTGTACATAGCCGGAGCAAGGGCAAAGCTGTTGCAGTGGCCAATTGGCTCAGATTCTAACAAGCAACTGGGCTACATGGCTAGTGAGACAGCTTCATACCTGTTGAGGGTTTTAAAAATGCCCTGCTAGAGCATTCCTACACTGGATCTACAAAAGAAGGCAGTGCTGTAGATAATTAAAGCAAAACTAACAAAAAGAAGTGAAGAGGAAGGTTTGTCATTCAAAGTTCATGACAAAGTCCTAAATGAGCCAAGGTTTAATTTATTTTTCTCTGGTAGTGGGGACAAATCCTGCTGTAACAGAGAAGTCTGTTGTTTGGGGATGAAAACTGATTTGTTCACCCAAGCAAGGGTTGAATCAGAAACTGAAGTGAGGTGACAGAGAGTCAGCAATCTCAATTAAAAATAGAAACGACACTCCTCTCTTTTGTTCTAAGAAACTACAATTATACATCTCAACTCCAAGACATAGAATCATAGAACTGTAGAGTAGGAAGGGACCCTGAGGGTCATCTAGTACAACCCCCTGCAATATAGGAATCTCAACACGCCACCCAATTCCCACATCCAATTCATGGTCTGAAGGTATATGGTACACAGTAACGTTGCTGCAGCTAAGCAGATCTGAGTCTGGTTAGTGAAAGGATGGGGGCTCCATGATGGAAGAAAAGCAAGTCATAAATGGGAAAACAAACAAATATCATGTAAATTGAAGTGAAGTCATAATCTCCGGTGAGAAAATGCCATCTATTGAGTAACACCAGTAAGGAGATGTAGCTGTAACATCCCCCAATGCCTTGTTAATGCAGATAAAGGTTGCTACCTCAAGATGATAACCCTGGAATCATTACCTCTAAATCTTTTTGGCTGTGTAAACAAGCCTTTAGAGGCCACAAACCATGGAGCCACTGGTGCTTTTCATAAACACTGGAGTTAAATGCTTCTGAGTAATGTCCAAATCGCTTTACTGTGCAGTGTTCACACCGATGCCCTGCTGAGAAGACAATATGGGGCAGGGCATATTTTGTGTGGCCATGACCAGGGAAGGCTGCTTTTTTCATCCCACACCACAGGAGGTTTCCTTTACCCTAATGTTTATTTAATAGCTGAAACAACAATCTGTGGTTGGGCACATCTTCCCTTTAAAAAAAGAAGAAGATCCTTCCCTTTGGCAAGCGAGGTTCTCCCACTTCCCAGGGTGATTTTCCCATACCACAGTGATTAGTAACAGCTGCCGGGCCATTTTGGTAACGACTGGAGTTTGGCAGAGAGGTATGTTGGGCTCCTGTACTCTAGCCCATCACATTTATAAGCCTGCATTTTATTTTCAAGTTTATTGGCTTATTTGAGATTATTATCTTCCCTTTCTCATTATGGATGGCTTCTGTCTCCCAAGTCCTTTCTGTGTCCAGGGTCACAAGCTGGAAGGATGGTGCCACCATCTTGAATACATAAAGCACGATACACACACACACAGTGATATTTGTGTTGAAAATGGGCAAGTTCATGTAAGAGGCCATGTTTATATGCCATGTTCTATGCAAGGAAGCCCTGAACCCCAGTTCCCCATGAGACACAAAAGCAGCCTGACATTTAAGGTGGCTTGTTCCCACTGCCAGGCTGGGGCGGGATGCTACAGCGGGCTGGTGATTAGCCCCTGGGGCCTGATCTGCAGAGGAGACTGAGCGTTATCTATTGCAGCATGGTAGGAGTCATTAGTTAATAATTAATAAAGACCCTGCTATTGCTCTTCCCCATGCATGCAGCCTTAGCGGGCAAGGGCTAGGAGTAAGCTGTCTCCCCCTTTAACTGCCGTGGTTATTTAAAGGAATAATGCCATTCTTTTTCATTTGTCAGCTGGCCCACAATGGCCCTTGTCAGCCTTTATGATTTAGTGTTTCCTTTCCTTTCCCATTAAACGCCACCTCCCCCGCCTCATGCCAGCCACAGGCTGCTCTCGGCCAGCTCCACTCCAAGGCTAGCCTTGCTCTTTCCACAGGCTCCTCTGAGCGCTAATTGCTTCTGTTCATTTAAACCTGTTCGTTAATTTGCTGTGGCCCTTTATTAAGTTGGATGCAGCCCAAATTACACCATAAATTATGCGCACAAGGGAACCGGGTGTCACATGGGATAAATGACTTTTAGCTGTTGCCTCCCCCCCCCACTCCTCTTCCCTCCCATCTGAGAAGTGGCAGATTTTGGCTCGGTACTGGATCCTACATCGGTATGGATCTGGGAGGTCTTGGTCCAACCTGGATTCAGTAGGCCCCTCTTTTTATACCCTGTGGAAACTGGTTCCTTACACCTGTGTCCAATAATCCCCCTTGTTACACTGAGAAAAGACTCCAGGCTAAGCTGGGCCCTCTTTCCAAACCTTGAGGGGTGGTCTGTTGAGGTGCTGGGCGGTCCAAAACCTGGTTGTTCCCTGCTTCCTACTGTTCCCAGCCACCTGATGACATCACCTTGCTGCCATCGGCAGCACGATCTCTTTCTTCACCTTTTAATGACCGGGGAATTCATTAATAATTGAAATAAACACGCTCTCTCCCAGGCTGCAGTTTTATTAAGGGAAGGCCAGGGATCTGCCAACCCTTGGCTGCAGCGATTTCCTAAATAACTGCTAGCAGTTAAAATGCAATTATTATTTTAAAAAAAACACAGAGGACTTTTGCTGCGCTGGTGAAAGCAGCAGCAGCAGCAACAGCCGCCAAGGGAGAGGCAGCCTCAGGACAGGTGGCAGCCTCTGGAGGTGGGCTGGTGGACTCCACCTTTGTGTCCACATGCTTAACCTCTTCTCTGCTGCACTGGGGAGGCAAGAACGCCTGAGAAAAGGAGGCTGCTGTTCATAGAAGTCACGAAAGGGGGAACCTGGAGAGGCAGTAATTCCCCACCAAAACGCTTTGGCAATGTTATTTTCCATATTGGTAAGATCACACAACATTTGTTTTGCAATCAATGAAAGCTGGGGGGAGGGGATTAGAGATTTCTAACCTTTCATTTTCATTTTCACTGGCAGGCTAGGCCAGTATGGAATTTACAGGTTAAGAGATAAAAATGCATACTGAGAGTTCAATGGAGCTTTACCTGACACCAGTGAAGCAGCACCAGGGACATCAATGCTGGCAGGGCTGGCTACAGAGAGAAGCAGCTTGAGAACTAGTGAAGTATTCCCAGTGTTCCCCGCATTGGATTTAGGGCAGTGCCGGCAGTTCCCCCACAAAAGGGCAGTGAGCTGAGGGGTGTGTGTGCAAAATTGAGAAGATCCATTTGGGGGCACCAAATTTTGGGCTCGCTCAGGGCACCATATTACCAAAGATTACCTAATTCTGCCCCTGGTGTGTCAAAGTTGTTGTTTTTTAAGTGCCCTTGAGAAAGAATCCCCCAAAATGCATTGCACTCACAATAAATCTTGTGTGGTATGATCAATCAGAAAAACAACATTGCCTGAAAGCCTTGGTGAGGAATATTTTGCAATACCTAAAGTTTCCTCCCTTCTCCTTTTTGGGGGTGGGAGAAGCATCTCAGATTGATTGATTATTGGGACTGAAAACATATGTTCAAAAGAAGGGTACACAGATAGTTTAATGTTCTAAAAATTTGCAGTAAGAGTTAAATACGCCTCACCAAGGTATACAATAACAAATTTATAGATTCCTCAGCTGGTACATGCCAGAGGGATGGGACCCAGGTTAGCTGTGTCTTGGGGTTATGCACACTGATGCTTGTGGTAGTGCGTGGGTTAGTGAAGACCCTGGCTGTCCTTACCTGATGTTGAGCTGTGTTAACTTCTCCATTTCCTGCTCCATGTGTTCCTGCAGCTCACCCGGGCGAAGCAAGACCTGACAAATGGGGCAGATGGGAGCCTGGCTGTCAAAAAGTGTTGCCTTCTTTTTGCCTGTAATGGAACACAAGAGTATTGAGTTTTTAGGTACCCTCAAATCCATTCATTAGTACCATCCCACCACTCTTATAGACTGGAAATAGAAAGTGCTTTAGAAAAGCAACAACCCACAAACACCTGTAGCCTGAATTACTAGCTCAGTAGCCAATTTGTGTGTCTTCTACGCACTGGCTTTTCTGAATGCCGCTCCTTGTCTGTTTCAGGAATGCACTTGTAGGCCACACCATAGCTGCCAAGTTTTCGCTTTTCTCACGAGGAAGCCTATTCAGCATAAGGGAAAATCCCTGTAAAAAAGGGATAACTTGGCAGCTATGGGCCACACACCATTGGCTAAGTTCAGCAGAACTTTGGACCTACCGTGTTTCTCATATTATAAGACATGTCTTATATTTATTTTTTCCTCAAAAAAACACACTATGGCTTATTTTCAGGGGATGTCTTATATTTTTCCTCCTCCTCCTTCCATGGCCGGTATTGCTGCTGCGCCTATCACTATGTCTTATTTTCGGGGTATGGCTTATATTCCTTGAATGCTTAAAAATCCTGCTATGGCTTATTTTATGGGTATGTCTTAAAATATGAGAAACAGGGTATGTAATGGGCTGCAGCAGCTGGTCCTGGCTTAGGATTAGACCCTTATAAGCTTGGAAAGGGGTGACTGTGGGGAGGTGCTGAGGAAAGTTAGCTTGAAGAAAGTAACTTCAGCTTCTTATCCTATAATTAAACATGGCTGAAGGAGGCAATTAAAGGGAGAGACGGAGCACTTCTAGCAGCTAGGGTAAATTACTAGGGCAGCCTCTTTCTGCACCATTGGCCAAGAAGCAAGATGCCCCACCTCCTACTACCATGAGACAGACAGGCAGACAGACAGACAGAGAGATTGACTATGACTGCTGCTTACCACTGCTAGAAGTGGCAGCAATAACATATTTGCACTTTTCTAACGTTACCTATACACAGGCACTAGTAACAACTGAGGGCAACACCACACAAGACAATTTGCCTACATGAATATCACTTCCTTACAGAACTGTCGAGAGTACACAATGTATTTCTATAATGGGGTCCTTGGGCACACACCCAGTTTTATTACATGGGAATTATATTCATGAAGGAAATTCTTTTTGCATGAAACGGCCTTAAAAGTGAGAGAGTCTTACAACAGTATATTTTACTCAGCATTGATATTCTAACCCTTTCTCCCCAATCACCCTGCTAGGAATCATGCCATTGATTTCCCTGGTTGGAACAACCTCAGAAGGCGCTAAGCAGAGGCAGAAACAATGTGGTTTCAAAATAGACTTCTATCAAAAGTGCAAGTAAGGATTAAATCATAGTAACCTTCCACTGGCAGAACTAAAGCACTTCTACCACTCAAGTTAGTACTCAAGCCATGTAAACAAACTTTCAGGGGAGAAACTGGATATACATGGTTCCTTGTAAGCTTGAGATGATTCAGAAAAGACAAACAACTTCCTTGAATGGCTTGTCACTTGTGTGTGTGTGTTGATGAACAGGAGGGATACTGAAAATCTAAGAAATATACGGGTATTTTTGAAGGTCTCCCAAACAGAAGACCATCTTGGTGTGAGTCCTGTAAGACCTGCTCCCTGCTTTGCTTGTTTCTACCTGGCCTGGGAGGGTGGGTCGCTTGACTGACTCCAGCTACAGAGACAGCTACCGGTATTGCTACTAAAATGGTCAGAGACCATCTCAGCTGTGAATCCTGCAGGGCTGCTGCTCAAGATGCCTAGAGGCTATCACAGGCATCCCCAAACTTCGGCCCTCCAGATGTTTTGGACTACAATTCCCATCATCCCTGACCATTGGTCCTCTTAGCTAGGAATCATGGGAATTGTAGGCCAAAACATCTGGAGGGCTGAAGTTTGGGGGTGCCTGGGCTATCAGGATGGAGCTTTTGTTGGAATCAAGATTTAATTTTGGAAATGCTGTTATAATGTATAATGTTTTTGTCTCTTTACTGTTAGACCTTATTATGAATTATGTAGAGGTTGTTTCATTTTATTAAATATGTATTAAGATGTTTTCATTTATTGCTTATAACTTAAGTTTTGATATATTTTTGTAATTATGTAAATCTTTTGATGTTGTAAGCCACCTTGAGTTTAACTGTAGAAAGGTGACATACAAATAAATGATTGTGATGAAATGTGATGTATTGGTACTAGAAATTATACCAACCCTATTTGGCTTCTTCCTCTGGTACAAATTCAACCAGTCACAACCTCAAAAGATACAGTACTGAGAGCTCTGAACTAGCAAGGACAGTGATTTCTGTACCATTTGAATCGCCTCAGAAAGACCTCCGTGGCCCATCACAGCACAACTGAATTTTGTTGAGAAGCCGGCAGCAGTTTGGTTTTCAATGTTTTCTATGTTCTACAGCTAGTTTCTTTCCCTGCTCAGAGATGTTACTACACTCTGCATTAGAATACGCAGCACCCTGCTAACATATAAATATTTTTTAAAGGCAAACAGTCAAGTGACCAAAGACATTAGACAGTTGCAGGGCTGCAAGCACGAGCTCCACAGCTGTGATAGCTGCTCTGGTCGTCAGAGGGCGTAGCACACCCAGATCTGATGGCTGCCATGAAGGGAAGCATGCTTTATAGTTTCCTATTGTCATCTAATGTGAAGCGTTCCTGCTGGATTATTTATTTATGTATTAGACATGGATCAAATTGGTTAAATCCGCGCGAGAGGCAGTAATGCGCCATAAAGCAGGCTGCATGCAATATGGCCTTCCAATCAAAAGCCAAAAGGTGCCATTTTATGGCCCCAAGCAAAAAGCACAGCCCAGTTAAATGAATCCCCTTGAAAGGAATAGACCTCCCAAAGGAGAAAATGTTGGCACAAGCACTTTGCTGGGGCTACATAAACAGGTTTAGGGGGGGGGAGGCGCTTTAACAGGACTGAAATAAGTTTGGAAATAACCTTGACTCATCCTTGCCTTCAAATTATGCACAAGGCCATGCTTCAGGGGAGAAGTCTTTCACCAGCAATGTCCTCACTATAGAATATACTCACTAAGTGCACCACAGAACCCTTTATGGGAATCAGGGTTTTATTTCTCTCTGTACATATTGAGGACATTGAACTGAGGGCACCTTACTCAAGGCTTCTTCTCCCCCTGCTGTAACTCAAGCTGCAAACAGTGTTTGAATTATCAGACTTCAGGGGGTGGAGGGGAGTAGTAGAAGTCTTATATCAGGGTGGAGTGAAGGGGTGCTGTTATGAGGTAGCCCAAAGAACCTGAGTCCCAGGTCTTTTTTGTAGGCCCCTAGTTTCTCTGCCTCTTCCCCTGTTTTCAAGGAACTCAATATATTGTTTTTAATTTTGCATACTGACATGCTAAAAAGTGCATTGCCCATAAGACACCCTGGCCACATGCCACCTTGATTTGTCCAGAGACACTCACTTTAGATTGAATATGTACGTAAGCAAACAAATAGGATGGTGTAGTGGTTAGACTCAGAGGGATGGATTAAGACATGGGAGACCAGGCATCAAATGACCACTCAGCCATGAAGCCCACATGGTTGTTGTGAGGATAAAATGGGGAGGGAGAAGAACCATGTATGCCACCTTGAGCTCCTTGGAGGGGGCATAAATGTAATAAATAAACAAAATATGCTGCAGTTCATGCCAGCAAAATATTCAGATTATTCTTATTCAGACATTGTTAAACTCTTCTTCCAGAACAGAGACAGATTGCTGGTCCTCATCACCATCACTCCTGCTATAAGCCCTGCTATGGATCAGAAGGAGAACAACTGGCCTGTTTTGCAGTGCTCACTGTTGCTCCATCACACACAGAGTGCTGCTGCTTTTCAATAATAGCAGACCTAAACAATCCTCTCACATTGACTGGGAGGGTGAGCAATCCCAGCTTCCTCTTGGAGCATTTCCACTTTTGTGTGGTCAAAGTCCAAAATAACCCCATAAGGTCCCCCACTGGCTGCTATTTATAACTATAGTCCCATTAGTGTAACAATGCTGGTGTCTGAGACCTCCCTCCTAAAACAAACAGGCAGCCTTTGAGCAAACGGGAAATCCTGCTGGATCCCTGCTGCAGTCTGCATGGTTGGATGGGTAAACATGCAGGGTGATCTCACTGTCCCCTTCCCACAGCACTGCAAGAGCATGAAATGCTCCCTGGAGCTGCTTCTCTGTCCATTGCTACTAGATGTGACACAGAGCCACGAAAGGACAATCAACTCAATGCTCTTCAACTTTAATGGGGTTTCTGTCCCATCTCCTTCTGGTGGCAATTTCTTTATTATTTTCCTTGTTTTGATTGTAAGAAAACACCACACACATTCTCAGCTGTTTTGAAAAATTAAAATATGAAGCCAAGGTTTTGCCAAAAACTACAGTCCCACATGCTGATCATCTGATCACCAGCAGAGGGCGGCATAAAAACAAAACTAGTTACTAGATTAGTATAACCCGTATGGGTTCCCATCGTTTGCTGGCCTAAGATCGAAATGGACTTTTCAGATCACTTAATTTATGTGACACTGGGAGGGAGAGATTGCAGACTCACTGTAGGAAACAGGACCCATTTCAAGCGCACACTTGAAATCATTTCATTCAGAGGGGTGCCAAAGTGACTTTAGCACTGTGAGTCAACCAGTACCCAATATAACACCTGCTCCTTACAGAGGCACCTCCCGCAGAATCCGCCAGGTACAGTTTTCTGTTTCTTCCCAACTTACGCCTGTTGAAGGAAACAAGAAGGCAGCTGAGAGTGTGGTGCCAAGCAACCAACCACACTGCCCGGTCTGTGCCAAGTCTGAGTATGCCATTGTGCCAGGAGCTCCCACGCCCCCATATTTCAGCCAAGGCTGCAGGCTTCAAATGGCCCCTTTCAAGCTTTGTTTTTGGCAGCTGTGTTTGTGTTTGCTTGGCCTCCCTGCCTGTCCTTCCCTTCCCTTTGGCCCCTTGTAACTCAGCAGGGTTCATCTCCAGTGTTTACCCTCCTTGGCACGGCTGTTCTCTCCCCTGCAGCCCTTGGCTTGCTAACACTGCAAAGATGAAAAGGCCCAGCCACGTCCCTCTCCTGTGTGTGCAGACTCCCCTGGGCTCCAAATAAATGCTTCGTTCTAAGTGTTTGAAACTGAATATTTCCTGTCCTGAAAGCGGGGCAGGGGGGGGGGGTTGGTGCTTCAACACAGAAACCACAAGAGCAGCTCTGTGAAATCCCTTCGCACATCACAGCCTTACCGTAGGTGGGTCTGTCTGGACAACAACAAGAACACACCTGCTGGCAGCCTGTGAAGAAGGAGGCATGGTGGTTGCATCACTGAGAACTGAGCAACTTTATCACTTCCCCAGGAGGAACCTCTGCATGTATGAATGTGCCTAGAATTGTCTCAGGTTATATGAAGACATTTGCAGGGCCAATGGGTCTGCAGCGGCACAATTTCCTGTCCCCAGTGGCTTTTTCATCCTTTCTGCTGTTAGATGTAGCCAAAATTGCTGCCAAATTAAGGTACAGGCACATTGTGTAGATGTCATAACAATAAAACATCTCTTCACAAAAGGCTGGAGGGGATACTTGTAGTAATGCCCCATACTGGAATAAAAAAATGAGTTTATTCCAGAAACATTCCAGAGATGTCACCACCACTTTTGTGGGACAACTGTAGAATAAGCATTTCGAAAATTTACTGTGTGTATACAGTACAGACTGCTTTCTAAATACACATAGGATGCATTTGAGTATTTTTTTGAAATTTTAGACATTTAAATAATAATGCATGCTAAACGGGTAAGGCGTAATAATACAAAATATGGCTGTATGGGAGACAGTGCATAGCCATGATGTGGAAAGGGGTTTGTTGTAGTTGTTTTCTAACCAATAAATATATAAAGAGGATTCCTCACAAAACCAAGATACAACCAATAATGATCTTACTTTGCTGTTATTAGCAGCAGCTAAATTAGTCATAGCAACATATTGGAAGTCTCTAGATAGAAACCTTTTTGAAGTTTGGTTCTCAGAAGTATGGGACATCACTCTTATGAAAAAATTAATAATAATAATAATAATAATAATAATATATTTGTACCCCGCCCATCTGGCAGCCACTCTGGGCGGCTTCCAACAAAAATTTAAAAAACATTAAAATGTCACACATTAAAAACTTCCCTGAACAGGGCTGCCTTCAGAAGTCTTCTAAATGTCAGGTAGTTACTGTACTTATCTCTTTGACATCTGGTGGGAGAGCGTTCCACAGGGTGGGTGCCACTACCGAGAAGGCCCTCGGCCTTCTTTTACAAAAGGAACATCACACCAGGGCAAAAACGAACACCTTCTATAGAATATGGTATGCTTGCATTGACTTTGTAAAATCAATTGAGTATGGTTTCCCTCCACCATCCTCACATGGAATACTATGGAGCAACACCTTTATTTGACTGCCTATATTAGAATATAAGTGACTACAAATTTCAGCTGATACTTACGGTATTTTCTTCATTAACTAAGCTCTGTATTCTGTCTTGATAACTGTTTATCCTTTTTATGTTCAGTACTCAGCTCAGAAAATCAATATATTTTTAGCAAAGGAAAAAAAGAATAAAGAATTCCTATATGCAAACTAAGGCGTTGGCTGCACTAGCACTTTTTTTTAATCCAGAGTGGTTGTGCATGATGGGGCTTCACAAACATGCACAACTACGCCAAGCAAATGCACATTGAGCTATGGCTCCCTGTTGAAGCAATACCCGAGAATCTATATTGCAAATCAGGCAGGGGCGTAGGAAGATAGGGGTGGTGGGGGCGGTGCGCCCCGAGCGACGCAATCCCAGAGGCGCCATCGCCGCTGCCCACCCCGCCCCCAAAACATGTGCCCCGCCCCAAAATACGTGCCACGTCACTGTGCACGACGCGCCCCATCCCAAAACACGTGCCACGTCACTGCGCATGGAGCGCCCCGCCCCCAGAACGTGCGCGTCACTGGGGGCAGCGCGCCTGCTCTCTGCCCCCGGTGGCGGAGCATGAAGCTCCGCCGCTGAAATCAGGGCAAATATTTCATCACACCACTTGAGTCTGAATGACTGCATTGACAGTGTCCCAGCTTCTCTAATTTTAAGGTTCAAATATTTTACAGCTCCCCCCCCCACTTCCTGCCACTTCTACACAAACTCTTAAGAAGCAGTGCTGCAGACTCTCTTACTGTGTTTGCCCCTCTGTGGGCATCTGTGAGTTATGGTAATCTGCCATGTTTACACAGAGCCTGAAAGACAGTGCCCCAGGATAGGGCAACATGCTCCAGGATGCAAACAGATTCGTAGGTGCTTTGCATGGAAGCAATCTGATAGCCAACGCTTTGTGATAACATACCCTTAATTTTCAGTAACAAAGGCTGCTTTCCAGTCAAACAGCAAAGCAAAGCAATTTCACTCTTGCTCTCTCACATTTCATAAACATGTGTCTGACCTAACAAATCTACCCAAATCATTTACTCTGAAACGCCCCAGAATAAATGAGCAGCCCTCTCCCCATACCAGAGACCTGTTGCCTGACAGGCTGCAAAGAATCCTAGTGGCAGAAACATAATAGAAATGCTGACACAGCCTCAGGGTCTGTAATCAAGCTCCTGAAGGTTCTGTGGGGATTATTTTCCCTTTGGTGATGGGCCTGCTGTTATTCCTGGGCTGATAGCAGGTATCTGCTGTGACAAGCTGCTTCTCCCTCCAGCTCAGAAAACAATCATTCTAAGGAGGGTCCACATTAGCTTTGTAGCAACCAAATGCTGCTTCTGCACCCAGAAACATTGCCAGCTCATGGCTGCAAGGAGGCGCTCATATACAGTTTGCTTGTTTGTTTTTATTCTAGGCATTTAGATCCAACCCTTTAATGACGTTTCCCCCTAGGGATCTGACAAACTTGCCCAAACATCCAGTCCCTATAAGGCAAGCTGAACTGTTCAGGCGACTGATACCAGCTCAAGTTTCTTTTGAGTTCTCTTGTACCTTCTTCTTTTGGCAATTTCTTGTTTGGCACCAAAGAGGACACTGAACTTCTTGTGCACAGCAGTCACTGTCTCCCGAGGATGATAATTACATGACAATTAAGAGGAATTTGTTCAGGTGTCAAAATAATGCATCCAAAAGAGCACAGGGATGCAGACTCAGGGGGAGATCAAATTTAGCCGATGTAAAGCTGCGCAAGACAGATTGCTAGTCAAAACAAATTAGTTATCGCATAGTACACTTAAATACCATTGCATACTGATGTATCAAGCGGGAAGGAACCACAAAGGCTCTCTAAGGCAGAAACCTGTGGAAGCTTAAGACAGAAAAGTGACACTGCTTCTGTAACTTCCCTAGACAACTTATATCACAGTCTGGTCATGCTTTTTGTTAGAAGTTCAGAATAGATTTATGCAACTACGGGCACATCCACACTTCTGTTTGGTCCATGTTTTATTCTGTTTCATGTTTTCTAGGTACGGGTCTGAGAGGTTTTTGGGTTTTTTTTTTTGTCCTGCTGGGCACAAATACACACCTCAACAAATGTCTTACTTTAGTTTTTTCTGCCTTTTAAGTGCCGCCCCTTTCCCCTCTTTTCCTCATACGGACAATGGCAGTTAATACCACCAAAAGCAAGTCAGGAGACAAGAGTCTGCAGGAAAAGGGCAAATGCAGAATACGCAAAAACAGTGTTTGACTGACCTTGCCTGGCTTTGAGTACATCATAAAATCCAAGGAGAGAAATGGACACAAAAGCCTTGAACAGTAACCTCAGTAACCCTGATCCTAAAACAGGATATTCCATACATTAAGTCTGTATCACTCAGATTTCAGCCTACCACAACCATATAATGAAAGTACCAGCAGAGAGAACTAATCCTCAGACAGCACAAGCCAATGAGAAAACCCACTGCTTGGATTATAGGGGGTGAGGCAGGGCCCAGCCCCCTTAACTTTTGTGATGTCCTTCTTAGCTACAGATTTAGAAGACTGCAGGGGAAACACATTGTGATTTGGCTAAAATTGGTGGGAGCAGGGTGTGGGGCTTGTGGATTTCACTAAAGCCTCCTTACTCTTTCCCACTTAATATGACATCTTAAAAATGGGATTCTGGTACCCACCCAATTCCTGTGATTGATTTACAACAACTCTTGTCGTGCTCCAGATGCAGATGCAGATGCGCACATGCCTCCAGCTACTAGGCAACTGTCCCACACAGATCTACACCCTGTGGAGCAGTTGCAGCAACAGTGAGACCCCTCCTCCCTGCCAGCTTATATACCCTCCCCTGACAGGTTGTGCATCCACAACCTGAGATGCCTCCTGCACAAAAGTTGTCACTGTTTGAGGAGATAGTGGGGCACAGGAAGGTGAGGAGTCTGCTGACCCGTCTGTCCCCTAAACAGTCTATTCCTTCATGTGCCTTCCTCCATCTTGGACTGCCCTGACTCTCCCTCCTCCCCCTGCCCCAGCTCCTGCCTTGTGGGCAGCATCAAACCCCATATGTCACTGGTCCCCTTTCCTGGGTCACTTCCCTTGACCGCTGCATCCACCACACACACTTTGGAGCCCTGCCAGTCCTTGACAAGATGATAAAGCGTCTGGAAACCAAACTTTATGAGGTATGTTTAGCCTGGATTAGAGGAGAGCGAGAGGAGATAACAATATTCAGATGTCTAAAGGGCAGTCACATGGAAGATGGGGAAAGCTTGTTTTCTCCTGCTCTTGAGGGTAGGACTCAAGGGAATGCTTTCAAGTTACAAAAAAGGAAATTCTGACTAAACATCAGGAATAATTCTCTGACAGTAAGAGCTGCTCAACAGTGGAACCAACTCCCTTGGAAGGTGGTAGGGTTGCCAGACCATAGCTGCCAAGTTTTCCCTTTTCTCACGAGGAAGCCTATTCAGCATAAGGGAAAATCCCTTTAAAAAAGGGATAACTTGGCAGCTATGTGCCAGACTCAATAGTGGACAGGACATCTGTGCCTTTAATTGCCCTGCTCTCTTTTGAGTTTGGAAACCTTAAAGAGAAACCAGCAGACCTTTTGTTTAATTTCCAAGCAAAGGGTCCACTATTGAGTCTGGCAACCCTAGAAGGTGGTGTGCTCTTCTTTATTGGATGTTTTTAAGCAGATGTTCATTGGCCATCTGCCATGGATACTTTAGCTAAGATTCTTGCATTGCAATGAGTTGGACTAAATGACCCTCAGGTTCCCTTCCAACTCTACACTTTCATGCTTCTAAATTCTCAAATAGAATGACCCCCAAACGACCCCTCACCCGCCCGAAGAAAAAAACATTTCCAGAAAGATTAGTCATTTGTTTAACTGCTTATTTGAACCGTGTATGAAAAACTGCCTAATACTTTGGAGCATTTTAGGAATCACATCTTTTGTTTCCTCACATCCTGATAAAACATCTACTACAACATTTAAATAGTCAGGACCTTAGGGAGGGTGGATCTAAGCATTACAAGACACACAGCGCTACTTCTGAAAATGGCAGGTTCCCCTTGATAATGCCTAGTACAACTTACTGTGTGTCTTGCCACAGGTGTGGTGGAGAATTACAACGTTTAATGATGTCAGGAAGAAGGGAGAGTTTAACTGAAGGCTGCCATTTTCAGTGCCAATCCAGCGTTTCTTTTAAAGCTTAGTTCCACCCTCACTGAGGCGTATGTAGAGATAAGGAAGAGCACAAGTTTGCCAGGATTACAGTCACAGGTATGGTACCCAGTGAGTTCAGACAGCAGAGGTCTATGCTTCTGCTGAACAGTGCCAACTCCATGGCCCCTCCAGCCCAATATTCCATGTCCAGGAGAGGTCAGCACTCTGTTTCTGCCACAAGGAGCTGAGTCTCCAGCTCCTGATTCTAAGCCCACAGCTGCCCATCCTCAGCAAGAGGAAGATGGATTGAGCTGGGCAATAATTTAAGAAACTGAGCGAGTCTGTACATCCAATCACTTTACAAATCAGGAGAAAGGGAGAGAGGAGGAAGGGGGGAAGGGGAAAGAAGTGAAAAGGCCGTGCAGGGAAATGCATCACAATTACTGTCTAGTCTCTAATGAGGGGCCTGTCAGGAGGCTGTCATCCTGCGGAAAGCCACCTACTCAGAGAGATTCAATAAAAAAGTAGCAGAGAGATAAAAAAGAGATATATTTCAACCCCTGCTAATATTCTTTTCATTTGTCCCAGCACAAAATAAGATACTGCACTTAACCAGCTCGGTTAAAATGAAAGGGGGGAGGGGGGCTGCGTTGATCAATACCGCTAAAAGCTGGGCGACACAGTGATGGAGTGCAATTTTTTTGTCTGTGCTGAAGCCTAGTAGAGGCCCAGGCTGTGTAATTTATGATTCGCACGCACGCCAGCTAACTAGAGGCTGACAAGACAATGAATTCTCGATGAGAAGGAAGAAAGAAAGAAGACACAGTGGCAGAGAACTGAAAGGAAGAGCCACACACCATCCTGTCTTTCCTGAGCTCCTCATTCCCTAAGCCCACCTGGGCAGCCAGCTCCATGAGCAATGGAGGGAAAGTGTTGCCCTCATCCCAGCAGAGAAGGAATGGAAAACTGGTAACATACCTAGATTCACTGACACTAAACTTTCCACACTTCATTCTGTGTCATTCCCCATGGTCAATCTGAAGAAATCCAAGCTTCGAAGGAAGGCAGATATGATCAGCATATATAGAGACCTTTGCCCTACTGTCTGGGGCAAGGGATCTGAATAATGCTAAATTTACATATTGACTGGCTTGTATACGTGCTTCACTTGATGATATGATGACCTCCTATGTATAACTTTCTTTGTATTTCCTTTAAAAGTTCCCTTCCCTTTCCAGACTTCACTTTCCTTTTACTAGGTCACTGGTGCATTTATGTTAGTATTGTGGAAGATATTATAAGCTTATTCAATAAAACAATAATTAAAGAGGGTAGGGGGAAGCTTCAAAGGAAGCCACCAGACCACTCTTTCCATGCTGGGGAGCAGCCTGTTCATGAGAAAACTGGACTTTAGTTCTAAATCATTAGAAGCTGCTTTGATCCTTGGTCTCACACTCAGTTTCTAACAAACACCTGACTGAGTCATAATGGATCACCACACATAACTTTTATTTGCATGGCTCAGTCACTTATTTTTTACTGAAGCTAATGATCACTTTGCAAGAAAAATAAGAACAATGATAAATACATCCATAGATGAAATGAAACACCAGCTTCCTTCCTAAGCAGCGTGAACTGCTTCTGATGGTGTAAGAAGGAGTTTCGCTTTTGTAAGATAGATGCTGCCCTGACAAAGGGGTGGGCACATAAGCAAGGTCTTTGGTACAGCTGGCTACTAGATGATTCACAGAAACTGCAGCAAGACAAACACAAGATTTGCCATGAGAACTAGGTGAGGTTATGGGAGCAAGAATTGGGTGAGGATTCCTCTACAGTGGGGATGGGGGACCTGTGACTCTCCAGATATTGTTGGATTACAACTCTAATCACCACTGGCACTGCTGGCTAAGGATGATGGGAGTTGTAATCCAACAACATCTGAGGATCCAGGGTTGGGAGATACTGCTCCAGAACACTGGTAATCAATTGGCCTTGCTCTGCTTGGCTGCTATGTGCATTACTAAGCTTGTAGAATTTTGTAGGCTGTTGTTACAGTTCCTTTGTATGAAGTTAGAAGTTTTCTGCTACTAGGCAAAGGAGTGATCATAAGAACAGAGCAACTGCCAGATTTGATCAAATGACTTGTCTATCTTCTTCAAGATCCTGTCTCTTAGAGTAAGCAATGTCAAACTGCATCAGAGAACAGTATATATGGAATGGAGCAATCTTAAAAGAATCCATTTTGCATAATTCACTTTGTGTTTATGTCAGAGATTTAGGAGCTCTTGAAGCACGAGGCTCTACTGTTAGTCAATTCTTTGACCTCCTCCATGCACTTGCTGATTTAGAATTTGTGAGTGCATCATATACATATTTTTGGGAGGGGGTGTTTGTGTGTGAGAGTCTATATCAGGCATCCCCAAACTGTGGCCCTCCAGATGTTTTGGCCTACAACTCCCATGATCCCTAGCTAACAGGACCAGTGGTCAGGGATGATGGGAATTGTAGTCCATAACATCTGGAGGGCCGAAGTTTGGGGATGCCTGGTCTATATGTTTGTGCGTGCTTGTTTTTGAAACTGTCTTCCATCCCTAAGTGAATTGTGGCCTCTACAGACTATCAATGGGTCTCAGTCGGAGGAGGGGAAACTCCGGCCTCTCTATCTAACCCACAAAACTCTCCCCAGGACACATCCTTCACTGGCCCTGCTTTGTACCAGGAGTGGTTTTTGCCTGGCTAGGAGGGATCCTTGAACTTTGATACTGTAATGCCTCTTGTTACCGTATAAAGGCAAAATTTGCATTTTCTGCCTTGCCCCTCCCACCACTGCCATGTGGTCCTCAGAAGGTTGCCCAAAAGGGAATGTGGTCGTTGGGCTGAAAAAAGTTTCCTACCCCTGGCCAAAGTCTATCAGACCTCCCACCTCTTTAAATTTCAGCAAACAGAAGCTGCAGTGGGAAGAGAATGATTTCGGATTGGACCCATGGGCTTAACCCTTTCCCCCAGCACAGTTTTTCTGATGAAAATTTCCCCTAACCCCATGAAAAGAAATGTATGTGGACAAGCAATTTTCTTCTTCATATTTATTGTTCATACTTGTTTTAATTTAATTTCCCCCTCCCCCAAATATTTTCCTTTACTTGTACACAACTTTGAGCATCTTTTGGTGTAGGAAAGGGCATACCATCTATTTAAATTAAAAGAAACAGGAGATCTGATCACAGACTCCGTACTCTCATGTTTAGGGTAAATGTGAAGTAAGGCCAATCCATACCTTTTGTTGTCAGTGGATGCTGAATGTTGAGCCGAAGCTGGAAGGTTCATGGGTGTAGTTTCTGGTGCAGCAAAGATTTTTCTAGCATCTTATTCAGAAGATTTATGTGAGTATTGGCAAGAAGATTTATGTGAGTATTGGTTAAATACATAAGTTCTGCCTGTGTCCTCAGAAGCAACTGAGATCAGGGACAAGTACAGGAGGGGAGTGCAGATGTGGGCAACAATCAGATGGACCAAGCCACTGAAACAGCAGCAGCTGGTGTGGGACCAATATCTTCATGAGCATATGCTTTTATTTTAGCATTTGCACTTCCTCAGCTTGCATAGAACATTTGTTGCAAATCTCTGGCTCTCCTGATTATGTAAATAAGCTTAAAAGTACCACTAACTCAAATGTTAAAGGAAGGCAAAAATGCATGACTATGCAATGGCCATGGATTTAAATGTAGCCTTCTGCTTGTGAGGTGCACCTCCCCACCCCCACCCCTCCTGACTTGAATAGTTTGACTGGGTAGGGCTTATGGTGCAGAGACAGGCATTATAAGAGCTAGTTGTACATTGTACAATAGTAGCACAGGAGTCCTCAAACACCATGCCAGAAATTACTTTCTCTTGGTTAAGGAGAACCCTGTTGGATCCCAGCGAAGGTCGTTCTATCCAAACATTCTGTTTCTACATGGTAGCCAACTAGATGCTTCTAAAAAGCCAACAGCCAGGGCAGGAAAACAACAGCCCACAACTGCTGCTGATCCCTAGCAAATGGTACTCAGAGGCATACTCCCTATGATTTTGGAGGTAAGACAACCATTCTGACTGGTGGGCATTTATATAGCTTTATCACCCATGAATTAGTCTAATCCCCTTTTAAAAGCATCTAAGCTAGTGGCCATCACATCTGGCGGCAATGAGTTCATTGTATGAAGAAGTTATTTCTTTTGTCTAACTTCAGTCTACTGCCAATCAATTTCATTTGATAATCTTGAAATCTGCAGTATACCTAATATTATAAACCTCTATCGTCTCCCCATCACCATCTCCCCTCTCCCCAAACTAGGAAGTTCCACACTTACGCCTTTCTTGGTGAGATGATGCTTCAATCCCTTAGTTGCTGTGGTTGCCCTGTTCTATATATTTTCCAACTCTACAGCATCCTCTTTGAAATAGGGTGACCAGAACTGTACACAGCATTCCAGATGGGAAAAGGCGATCTAGATCTAGATCTGGAAAAGGCGAACTCACCTCCTCTTTAAATTGTGTTCAAATGTAGGGTTTACAAATATATTTGGTCTCACTCTTACTAGTCTAATGGCCCTTGTATTCTATATACACAAGGCATGCTAAAACTCCAAGTATCTCCATGGTCAGGGGTCTATCTAAAAAAAAACACCCAGTGGCCAAAGTTACTGACTCATGTTTTTCTAGTCAACTATGGCAGAAAATTTCGCACTATTTAAAGAATTGGAAACTAAAATATCTCACGCACAGTCCATCTCTAACTGTTTTAGAGGAATACCCTGGGAACAACAATAGTGGAGCAACTGGAGGAACTAACTGGCTCCCTCTAGTTCTAAACGTGCGTTTCAGGCTTTTGAATTAAAATATATAGATCTGACAAGTAAGGAATTAAAAGCTCATGAATGGTCAACATGGCCCACATCCTCTGAAAAGTAGAAAGCATTATAAAGATTATGTGGACTAGCATCAAGATCGCCATGTAGCCCAATGCTACCACCAGAGATGATAAGAGGCACACAGGATACCTCAAGACGAAAACCCACAACCTGTGTAGTGGCTAAAATTCTACATGCTCATTTATAGAATGGATGTGGCCATTACAAATGGGTAACAGCCTACGGAGTACACACAATCCCTATTCCGTCCTGGTTTGCACTCCATCTCTAATACAAATAGAACCCGGTGTTTCAGAGGGCAACACCAGCCTGTCCCCAATATAATGACTCCCAGTTCCACCAGAGTTTCTATTTTTCCCTTAGCTGGGGATATTTATAGAATTGTGGATGGCTATATACCCTTATGCCTGCAGCATTAAATGTTCCCCGTATAAAGTTCATGCAAAGAACATCGTGAGAGAGAAGCCACTTCCCCCCCCCCCTTTCAGTTCCATTTCTTTGCAGGTGCGACACTCGGGAACCATCTTGCACAAGGCAGCAGCTCCAGTCCTTTCCCACAAGACATCCTTGCAGGCATCACTTGTCCTTGACTTAGAGGGCAACTTGCTAGGTTGGTGATATACTGAGATGCCTATAATTTGAAGCAGTGACGGGGCAGAGCCCTCCACTCTTTCTTCTCCATTCCTTTCCCGCAGCATTGCCCTCCCTCCTCCCACTAGCTTGGTGAGACAAGGGGGAAGGGAAAGCACACATACTGAAAACACAGATATTGAACTGTCAAAACTATTTCCTACAAGAAAATAGATTCATCAGCTTGCAGCAGGCAGGGTCAACGCCACATATCCCTCTCGCGTCGGCATCCGCTCATGCCGGCGCATACCCAATGCTTCTTCGCAGTGCCGGCACTTTAGCTTGTAGCTCAGGGCCCCTAAGTGACTTTGAGAAATGGATAATCGATTATAATTCCAGAGGCCTCTCTGCAGATTTATCCGGAGAATGTAGAAAAGGCAGAGCTCAAGAGAAGGTAGGTCCTTCTGGCCGGCACGTCAATTGCTCGCACTCTCTCTCCAGCTTGGAAAATCGCATCCTGAGCACGACTCCGTTTAATCCATCAGTACACAATCAATGCACTCTGTAATCAACTCTTGATCACTTAATTTTACACATGTTGGCTGAATCCCTTTGTTTAATCACAAGATCAGGCCACATCGCCACGCTGCCCCCTCTTGCACCACCAAACACAACCAGACGCCTTCATTTCACCTTGAGGAAGACCTCAGTGAATTTAGAAAGCTCACAGACAGGGCAGGAGCAGGGGGCAGCACAGTAGGGAACCAAATTAAAAAAAGAAGAGGGGTGAAGAAGGAAGGGAGGAAGGAAGGAAGGAAGGAAGGAAGGAAAGAAGGAAGGAAGGAAGGAAGGAAGGAAGGAAGGAAGGAAGGAAGGAAGGAAGGAAGGAAGGAAGGAAGGAAGAAAGCCAACAAACAAGGAAGGATTTAAGCTCAATTGCTCCGAATATTTTGTCTTCTCTGAAACAAAATCCATTTGTCTTGATGTTTCTCTAAAGTCCCCAGAGCACTGTCTATTTCCCCTGCCATTTTATTTTCTCAATAACTCTGTGAAGTAAGCTAAGTGGACAAATAGTAGTGGCCCAAGTTCACCCAGTTAGCTTCACAGCTCAGCTGGGCTTGGATTCTGGGTCTCCCTGGTCCTAGTTAGTTACTCTAACCACCACACCACATTTTAAATCTTCTTTATTCTGAGTCCTGAAACACTCCTAAATGTTCTGACAAATATATTTTTTTAACTGCACTGGATCACCTTGCCTCAGAGCTGTACTGAAAGAATATCCAGGATGAGATTATGCAAGTATGGACAAACTTTATTTTACTTTCTCTTTTATAAATGAATGGTTGGATATTATTAAAACATTGACTGCTTCTGTGGTAAGAACAAAATCTTTTCTCTACACCTGACAGTAGCTGACCGCTCCCTATTCCACAGACAGGGAGCCAGAGGAAGAGCATTGCATCTCAACAGAGACACATTGGATTCCCCAGTGGTCCTTATAATATTCAAGCACTATTTCTACTCTCCCTCTCTCCTCACCCCCTATTGTAGTGATGGACATTTTTCTTATTAATAAGACTGGGATACCTCAATCAGTAGAGCATGAATGCCGTGGGTTCAAGCCCCACATTGAGCAAAAGGTTCCTGCATCACAGGTGGTTGGGCTAGAGGACCCTCGTGGTCCCTTTCAACTCTACAAATCTATGGTTCTAGGTGATGATCTTATTGTATCTGACAGTGAAAGGTGTGTGACATTGATAAAGCAAGAACCAATAAAGATTATGTTTGTTAAAAAGCCAGCATCTAATTCTACAATTCCGGTCACTAGTATACAAATACTAGTGAAATAGTATTTTTAAGCAAAAATACTACAAAAATATTAAAATATTGGCTGCAATAGCACATGCACACACACACACACTAGCAGCAAAGGAGGCTATGTTTTCAAAAAGGCAGATGTTTAAAGAGGTTGCTGGTGGTGGCTCCCCTATAGGAAGAGGTCTTCAAAGAGCCCCTGGCGTTACACACTTCTCAGCAGGGAAGGAGAAGCTTGCACAAGATGAAACACAAATAAATGATAGCCAGTACAAAAGATACACACTGAAAATCCAAAACCTCACATTGGCCAGCTGTGCTTTCACTGGCACCTGAACATAAGCAGGACATAACATGAACCCAGCTTGGTTATTGTGAAACTAGGTACATATTTGTAAAAATGCCTAACGTTTTAATTGGAACAGCCATCCCCTGAATCACCATTTCATTTCCATTCATGGATCTGTTAATAGAGTGTAGACTGAACCACTACACCAGTTGAGAAAGGCTACTCAAAGGTACAAATGATTCAAGCTTTGCACTTGTAGTTTGTGACAGAAAGCCAGTCTTCTTCCACTCTGTCTAAAGTGATACTTTTACTTGCTGAATGGGAACAGAAAAGGATCAAGAGTTGGGGATGGTCTGTGGATTCCTTTCTCTTTGTATCATACCGTTTCCATTGCAGATGAATTAATCAGTGAAGAGACCGAAGAAGACAGACTGGTCATCTTTCTTTCTTTTTTTAAGGGCTTAAATCCCACTGATTTCAATCAAAGCATGTAAAGCACATGCTTAATTTTCCCACTGCATCAGTGGAACTTATAATGCTTAACTCTGGCTGGACTGCATCCCAAATCAGTATTTTGCTAAAGGAGAAGCTCACTGAAGCAAAGACTAGACCAGAAACCATGTAGCCAGTCCTAGATGAAAACATATCACAATCTCTGCAGAGAAGGAATGGAAAGAAAATGGAATAAAAAGTGACTCTTACCTACTACAAGATAATAGGAAGAAAAGTTACACTTCCTGAAGCCCTACCCAAACACTTCTGCTGCCCCTGGAAAAAATGGCTGCTGGTGGGACTGGGATGCCCGCGGCCAGTGACAGTAGTGGGGAAGGATTCAGTAGCAATGATGGCCAGGAGAGAAGAAACAGTGAGGCTGATTTAAGTCTGTGGGTTTTAAGCTGAGGAACAGGGTTCTCTGCCTTAGACACAACCAAGCAAAGGGATGAGGCCCATGACTGATCCCGACCCCTCCTTCAACTACGCACTGAAAGCAGGGTGTTGTTGTTTAGTCGTTTAGTCGTGTTCGACTCTTTGTGACCCCATGGACCAGAGCACGCCAGGCACACCACGCCAGGCAGGGTAGGTCCCTTATTTTTTTGTATCCCATTTTTCCTCTAAGCAGTGGAGATTGGTTGATCAGGGCCAATTGGGCACTGCCCCAAGAACCTCAGTCTGCCCTCAGCCAGCCCAACCTGCCTGCCTTCCTGCTTACAAGTAGTCAAGGCGGGGGTACTGATGTCAGCCTCATCCTCCTGAGACTCTGTTCTGTCCCTTGTAGAACTTAGCAGGGAAGAAGATGGGGACAGAGCTAGAATTAGTTGTCACTGGCTCTGGATCTGCCCAGTGTTTGGAGCTCCATGCCTTCTGCCCTACTAGTCACACCACCACTGGCTCCAGGTAGCTGCAGGCAGCGTACAGGATTCTCTCTCTCTCACTTTATCCTCACAACAACCCTGTGAGGTGGGCTAGGCTGATAGACAATGACTGGCTCAAGGTCACCCACTGAGCTTCATAGCTGAGTGGCGATTTGAACTCTGGTCTCCCAGGTCCTAGTCTATGACACTCTAACCACTACACAACACCACCTCTCTATTCTGTCACCCTGTTATTGACATGTCAGCACAAACAGGACAATTTATGCTTTATTCTCCAATGATTCTTCCCCCTCTTTTTTCAGAAGGTGGTGCAGGAATAAGGGGAGAAACAACAACCTGCCAAGCACTAATTAATATTTAATTTACTGCAAAATGTACTTATTATTTCCAAGTAATTGGCCGGCTGCACAGCTGTGGCCACTAATGAACACAGAGAGGACCAACATGAGGGGAGGGGGAAGGGCAGGCAGAGGGACAGAGCGTGTGGCGGGGGGAGGATCTCTCTTATTTCTCTCTCCTTCTCTGATCACATCACATTGCCAGGGTTTAAAGTGCATAATAAGCAAACATAAATGCCTTTGATTTTTTTTAAAAAAATCAAAAAATGCCTGTGACGCCGCTAATGGGTCATGTTTAGCTTATTGCACTTTGATCGCTCTATTACAGCATTGACAATAACTGGAGGGAACAGGAACAACAGGAAGGGGGTGAGGTGGGGGCTGGGGAAAGCTAAGGGAGGATAAAGAGCTTTGGAAAGTGTCATTGGCAAACTGGAATAACACTGCCGCTCAGCCTCAGTGTGGTGAAAACAGGCACCAGCCGCTTGCTGTGATTGCCTGCATAGATTCCCGATACATGAGGCCTTCTACATCGTTCTCTCCACTGGCTGAGTCTGGTTCCCTGATCGAGCTGTTGGTTTGCTTCTCTCTGCAGGATGGGAAATATTATTTTAGTGGCTAACAAAGGCCAGCTCTGTTGTTAATTGGTGGGGGGTCTAGGCAGGTTCTTTGAAGTGGCACATTCATTTGGCAGAAATGGTAACTGAGAATATTCCTGGGCAAAGGGCCAGCACAGAGCTTTGAACGCACACATCTTTCTCAGTGCTTGGTGTACAACTGGAAATTTTGGGGTGTCCAGGTCTCACAAAGACTCATTACTTGATTGTGCATGGGACTTTAGAAAGGCACCTCTGGAACTTTTGGGAGAGCCCATCCCATGTGGAGCATGGATCCTGCCATTGTTTTACGCCAACATGTTCCTTATGCTAACCTTCACAATGCAGTTGATTTTACCTCAGGATTCCAACTTCCTCTAAAACCTGCTGATGTCATTCCTTTTCACTTGGGGTGAACTATGTTAAATGTTGGTGTTGACACTCAACAGTCAATCATCCAATTCTCTGAGTGTAAAACTTATCCCTGAAGGACAGAAGACATCGGAAACCAAGCAAGGATATCCTAAGTCCTAGATACTAAAAATAGGAATCTAACACTTTTTGGGGGAAATTTGACATAGTACAATCTTTCCTGAATCGTACCACTTCAGACTGCAAATAGGGGATTAGATCAATGCCACAGTAATAAGTGTTGTTTGGACTGTCCAACAGCTAATTTTTTTGCACTGCTGAGCTGGTCCTTAAAATAGGGTGCAAAATGAGCTAAAAGCCATGTTGTCTCACCTGCACCCCTAACCCTTGTAGACACACTGATTCAGCAGCTTGATGTTCACAGATGTTCTTGGCCCATAGCACCAAGCAGGAGCCTTAGCTTTATGTTCTAAGTTCAGTTTCAAAGATGTGAAGGCCTCACAACTCTTTCCACATCAGCTAAAATGGTGTAAACCTGAATGGTTTCACTTGTCACTGTAGGGTGTGTGTGTGTGTGTGTGTGTGTGTGTGTGTGTGTTTTTCTGGAAATATCCTAAGTTCCTCATGACACTGTCTAAACTGAAGTTTGGACACAGAGCTAGACATAAAGTGAGACTGTAATTTGGCAGCCCTCCCTTTTCCCCTTCCAATTCTTACAATGCATTCCCATTCAGAGACGTTGTGTCAGACTCACCTCCTGCCACAAGATTCCATTCTCCCAAGGGGCTTTTCTTCCTTGGCTAACATAAATAACTCCTCAAACATTGTCCCGGCAAGATGGACATGAGAGAAAGTCTCATCAGCAGGAGGTGAACAGGAGATTGTTAAGTGCTAGCCATAAAAATAAGGACCACCTAAACCTTGAGGGTATCAAAGGGAGATAAGCAAACAACGGCATGTCCCAAGAAACCTTTGGTGGTCTTGAGAGCTTGACTACAAAGAGTTGTGCCTGCTTTGTTCCACTAAGAAAAGATTTCATCTTGACCCTGCAAAGGATACAGTATTCAGATAATAAACACATCTACATAGAGTACAGTATTTGGACAGCTCACCAATATACAGTACCAAGTCTAAGAATAGATATCATTAAAGGTGGGGTGAGGGTGCTGTCCTTGCAGGAACAGTGCTAGGACAAGTGTGACTATTTCCAATGAAGGGCCCTCTGAACTCAGTATCTGACTCTCTCACTGACTTCCACTGGATGCTTCAGACAAAGCTGCATACATGCACAAAGTGGAAACTATACAATTTTATTAATGTCTTGAGCTCTGTAGAGACTCCCTGGCATGATTGTTCAGAGGGGAAGAAGGACTTGGATGAGAGTGCTTAGCTTGGTGCTGGGGAGCAGCTCAGTAGCCTGTCAGGAGATCAGGAGTGTCAACTTGGTGCTGCGACCATGAGTGCCCAAGGCTGTGGGAGCCATCCAGAGTCCATGGCCCTGGCACTGAAATTTGTGGGGGCTTGGGCAGCCAGGGCCTCAGGGAGTTGGCACCTACGTAGGAGATAGTGCTAGTTATCTCAGTAGAGGAGGGAGAACTGTCTGAACTGGCCCTTACTCTGCCTCGTATTAGCACTATTTCCCTGGCAACTGGGGAGGCACCTGAAGCTGAATCGGATACTGAGCCAGCAGGGTAGACCCACCTCTGTCTCTTGGACACACCATTGGATGTGCCAGCATAAACAGACCAAGTCCACTTGTCAGAAAACCATAATCACTGCAATGTGTAGGGCTATTGTCCCTGGAAAAAGGAGAGTAGGGCTGTGTCACTGGACCTGTTCCTGAGGATCAATAGGGTAATGTACCCAATCGTTGCCGTGTGGGGGGGCACTTTGGCAAAGGTTGGCCTCTTGTGCTGGCTATACTAAGCAGAGAGGGATCAGCTTCGGGTCCAAGAGATCTGAAGCATTCACAAATCTATATGTAAATCAGCAATGACAAGATACACTGCTCAGCTCATTCAAAACCAAACGTTTCACAGAGTAAATATTTATATATTTGTTACATTCGTTTGTAATTTTAAAAAGCCAGCACCCCCCCTCAATGCGCAACACACCACTTATCTGAGGATATATTTTTACAAGTGAGATGGTAGAATGAGTCATTTCTGCCCACTAATTTCATCTGCGAAAGCACTTATTCATATTCTTGCTGAACGAAAAACAAAAAGGCACCATAGCCATTTAAAACAGCAATGAAATGATTGGCTTGAGGCTTTTACCAAAATGATGATTATGATTCAAATGACATAGCTAAAGGAACATAGATGTTTAAAATAATAAATTAATCAGAAAAAGTTAAATACATTTTCACATAATACAAAGAGCTAGAGGGAAGGCAGTTAAATGAACATGTTGCAGGCTTTATAAACTAATAAAAATATAACTCTCTCTCTCACTGCTCACCATAGACCTATGGAACACTCTGTTATGGGATGTAACTGCTTGTGATATGGATTTTAGATGGTCAGAGCTTCAAAGCAGGGACACCTATCCTCTTGGACTTATATAAAGCACTGTACACATACTGAGGGCAGTGTGTGTAAGTGGGTGAGGATCAGGATGAAGATCCCAATGAGTCAGTCAGAATAATGCATCAAGATTTTGAGTTGTGCAACAAGATGCTATTTATTGGCTTGTGTGGTTGTAAAACCCATTAAATAGGATTTCTATTTCTAACGATGAGAGACAAACTGAAGCTCAATCCAGATATGACTGAGGCGCTGTTAGTGGGTGGTTCCCTAGACTGGATGGATGCATGGGAGGTTGCCTGCCCTTGATAGGGTTACACTCCCTCTGAAGGATTGGTTATGTAGCTTGGGAGTACGTCAGGATCCTTTGTTGGCACTTGAGGCTCAGGTGGTCTCAGTGGTGCTGAGTGTCTTCCATCAGCTTCGGTTAGTGACCCAGCTACACACTTATCTGGACAGGAATAACCTAACCATAACCCAGTTATGATTGAGGTTGCACTCCCATTAAAGAAGCAGGTTTCTACTTTGAGGCTACTCCTGGATCCATCACTGTCAATGGAGGTCCAGGTGACCTCTGTGGCACCAAGTGCCTTCTGCAAGATTCAGCTGGTGACCCAACTACCCCCCCCCCCATCTCAATGAAGATAGCTTGACTTCAGTTTTTTATGCTCTGGTAACCACAAATTTAGACTGTTGTAATGCCTAATACATAGGGCTGCCTTTGAAGATAGTTCAAACACTTCAAAGGTGGTTCAAAATTAAGTGGCCATACTTACAACTGGGACCAGGCTGTCTGAATATATGAGTAGCACTGGCTTTTTGGGGTGCCATTTGAATGTTGATATATCTAGCTGGCTCACTCAGTGGATGGCTTTTAGCTGCTTTTTTAAGGTGGTCACTTATGATCAATTTATGGTAGGAAATGTGTACTGGGAGTGATGCCTAGTGTGATTACTTTCAGTTATTATTGTTGTATATAAGTAACATATAGTCTTAGGATACAAGGCAGCACATAAATAAAATCATCATCATCATCATGCCTAGTCTAGGTTTAGTCACAAACCCTCCCCTTCCACAAACACAGTGCTGGCATTATGGAAGGTACAATTAGTAAGAATAAGCTCTGCCCACTTTGAAACATGTCAGTCATTTGATGTCAATGTATTATCTAACCTTTGTATGTTCAAAAGAGAAGCACAGCTTACTGGATTCCTCAAAGGTTGCCAATGTAAACTGTCCCAGAGAAAGACTGAGACTGGTTCAGCTCCCCCCAGTTGTTCCTTGCAAATTTCCTCTCCATCTTTTTACTTTTCCACTCCGGTGCTTCTTCAGCTGTCTAGTCCAGAATAGCAGGCGCTATCAAAACAATCCTCCTCCTTACAACCACATTTTTATGTCGCTGCCAATGAGAGCAGCTCATAAAAGAAAGGGGGGATGAATCGGAGAACAGAAAAGACAATATTGAGTCTACTCCTTGGCAAGCTCAGGGGTTGTTTCTCTTCACTGTTTGATTTCTTTTTACAGTCTGCTGGGCCCTCTCTCCACCTCTCCTGGATCACAAAAAGGCAGGATGTCAACACATCCTAAGCTTTATAATTTTGCATGTATTAAAGCTCAACCGTTGTTAAGAAACACAGGACTGGAGAATGGCTAAAGATAATCTAGTGTCTAATTTACTAAAGTAATGCAGAATTCTCCATATCAACAACAGAAGATTTGACACATACCAACAAGATTCAACCATGCTTACAATCAGGCAGCAAGGAAAGTGGAAGAGTCAAGAAAAGGGTAAGATGAGGAGAATGCGCTGGAGGCCCACATTCTACTTTCCCACATATCTGTTAAGAACATTCATGCACACGCACCAAACAAAATGTTCAGCATGGCCAAAGGATGGAGGAGCCACACTGTCTTCTTCAACTGCTTTTCTGGATTGTCTCTTCCAAAGTGATTTCCCTAACACTGCCACATACGTTGCATGGCTGAGTAAAGCTCTAACCACACCTCTCCCTGGTCCAAGACTAAAGGCATGTACAAAATAGCGGCTTAAAATGCAGGGAGATCATTTCCCCTTGCTGGGTTTCAAGTCACATTCTCTGTTGTTGTACACACCATAAGTTACTACCGAATTTGTTTTCCCATGCCTGCAAATCCTATTAATTCCTATTAAATTAAGCCATCATCTAAAATGTCTAAAATGTAAAAACCTCAGCTTAACTGCGACTTACGTTTTTGAATCAGATGGAACCTAGTGTGAGGGAAAGTGCATAAATCAGCAGTATTTCTCAAGAAACAACTACCGTAGATGCAGATGGGTTGTGGCTAATGTCATGTGTACTCACCTTTAACCACCAGTGGTGGGAGCACACTGGAGCCAAAGTAAGTAGTAACATGCACACCCAGTCCATGGTTATTACACAGAACTCAAAACACTCTTTTTATTTATTTTTTGTTCCAGAACTTTCCCCGCAAAAAAGCTGTTCCTTAATGCTTAATTGGAGCAAACAGCAATCCATAGAAAATCCGAACTGACGTTTGCTCCAATTGACTGCTAAAGAGTGGTGAAAGCTCTGGGGCAAAAATTAACAACACCCCACGCTCAGACATGGAGCTTTACAGCATGGACCTGTGCCTGGAAAGAGAGGGACAAAAATTAAGTGTGGATAAGCCCTCAGACAGCATCACTAGCCACCTGTTACAATTCTAATGTTTTACATGTTGTTTTTGAAACACCTATTTGTGGTGATTTTCTGACTTTGAATGCAGTTTCAGTTGCAGCACCAACCTGTCCAGCATAGAATGACAAACTACCACTGTTTACTTGCATTTCCTGATCCCATTGTATTTACATGCCTTGCTATGTGGTTCTTTCCCATGCAGCTGGAATTTCATCATTAAAAAAAATCATAATCTGATATTGCTTTTGCACTGAAACATGAGTGCATAAATAAAACATAATTATTTTTTAAAAAATAAAGCACAATTGCATTATTTTTATTTTAGATGACCCAGGTATTGCTTTTTAAAAACCATTTCCAATAATTAAGCTGGTGAGTTCAAGAACAACTAATGAAAGGGCTAATTTCAGTAAAGGCCTGCCTTTTTAATGTGGTTTTCAGCCACTCCTGTTTCTCTTGGCTACTGGCTCTTTAATTGGTTATTTCCTGGGCTAGGTCAGAAGGGAATTCGTACAGGGAGAAGGGGCTGATTTAAACAATGTTGAATGGGGAAATTTTTGCTGACTGAAGGGTATAATCAGGAAATGACTAATAAATAGCTAGTAGCCAGGAAAAGCAGGCACTACTTTAAAACATACCTCAGGGAAACCTTTGCTGATCAAAAACTGAAATCATAAATGCACTTTCTGGAGAGTAAGTCCCATCAAAGCAAGTGGTGTTTATTGCTGAATAAATATCATTAGGATTTCGCCCATAGCTAATGGGAATACTGGAATTGTTTGGGAGAATACAGCACTATGGAACTCTTCAGATCATGCATCTATAATGACTTGTCCTCATGATGATATTGGAGCAGTTATGCATTATCTCTCTTTCACTATTGTTTGCACCTGCAATATTTTTAGGGTAGGTTTGTTTCCAATCAGGGTGTGTCCCATAGCCTCCTGCTGAAATGGCATACCACAAATATTCCCAGGGTATGAGTGGGTGGGGTTGTCGCCCCACTTTTGTTGTGCTATAGTGCAAGAGTGCCACTCCAGATGAATGTGGGGAAGCATTGCAGAACAACAAATTAAGTGCTATGATTTGTGAATTGCCCTGTGTAAATCGTAACCCACTAGTATTGTGCCAATGACATGTTGCAGAATATTCCTGCAAAAACCCACAGGAGTACTAAATGGTCATGTGGAATCACAAGTTTAATTCTATTTCACACTGACCACAAAAGATCAACGACTCGGCAGCACTAAAGAGCCCTAGTAGGAAGGGACACTCTTCTCACTACAGCAACCTCTTCTCTATCTAGACAAAAAGAGAAATGAGCCAATAACTACATCAGTCTAACAACTCGGATTTCGATATCCTAAACTGGAGGCAAGACAGGGTGCAACTGGAGGGAATTCATCTAGAAAGTGCTCCTCAATTCTTCTCTTTCAAATGCTTCATTTCTGTCCCCCCACCTCCCACCCCCAATCAGGGCAAGGTGGAAAATCCACCCCGGAAGAATTTAAAACTCTTGGCAAGGCAGGCACTATTGATGAAGGAATATAAACATTTCTATCATGGTGGCAGCAACAGCCTCACAGGTCCTAAACCTGAATAGCCCAGAGAGATTGTTGGGTTCGATCTGTCAGACTCAAAACGCTGGTATGTTGGGGCAGCTTCACAGACTGTATTTTATAGGAGCTCTCAGCAAACCTCCATAAAAATGTATTAGATTAGTAATTTGAGTCCCAAATGACCAATTTGAAACAATTGCTTTCTTATGATTTTTCTGAAAGTGCCTGTTTCATGAGAAATTGCTGGGAGGGGGGGGGAGGATCAAACACTTATATGAAATACTTATTTTTTCCAAGAAAGAATTTATAGCCAGCATCCAGAACAAGGTGAGTATAGGGAGTATGTAGATACTGTACATGTATTCTTTGCCACTGCCTTCCTGTTCATGCTAATGGTCCAAAGCTTCAGGAGAATAAACTGAAGCACAGGGAGTCTAGGGTAACATGGCTATGTCAAGAAAATGAATCAGTCCGAGTGGAAGAAAATATAAATATTTATGTATGCTACTACTGCGGCCCGTGTTAGCCCAAAAATGGAAATCGAGTGAGGTCCCAACCAAAGAAGAATGGCAACTTAAGTTGCCAGAATGTGCACAACTTGCAGACTTAACATATAGAATAAGAGAACAAGAAGAGCATAGGTTTAAAGAAGATTGAAAAACGTTTATTGAATATATGGGAAATAATTTGTATATAGCTGAAAACACTGACAGCATTAAGATAAATTCAACAGCGTAAGTAAGTTTTGATGCATGTAATAATGGAATACTGAATGGTATAGCTTTTGTAAAATATGCAGGGATTTATATGTAAAATGAACCATTGAAAGAGAAGAAGGGAAGTCATTGATATCTTAAGGATGTAAAATGAGTATTTTAAATGGTAAGACAGAAAAATTAATAAAAATTATATACAAAAATAAAATAAAAAAATAATATACTTCTTTACTTTCCAAAAGGGATTCAGTCTTGGAGGGATGACTAAAGCAATGTTCTTCAATCTTGGGTCCCCAAATATTGTTGCACCACAGCTCCCATAGCCCCCTTAAGCAGAGGTTGGGGGTGATGGCAGTTGTAATCCAACCACACCTGGGAATCCAAGGTTGAGGAATAAATGGTCTTGAGTAGGACAGTTCTACAATGGTAAAGAAACCCCTGAGAAATGTCTGCAGATGATGCGGTAAAGTTGGCATGCTCAGCACACTAGGTTAAGCTTAAAGGTATCAATAAACAAAACAAAAAGAGAGAAGATAGGTTCTGAGTTCTAATTTTTATAGTTGTTGCTGAGGACAAGATGGCTAATAAGGGATAGTGTCACTGGACTATCCTTGATTTGTGTAGGGCTATCTGGCTTTCAAGATACGCATGATGGACTACCATGAAAGCTTTTGAAATTCCCCAGACATTGATCCAATTAAATTTATCAGCTTGTCTGCATTTGTTATCCTCTAAGACTATTAGAGTAAAATTATCAATACAAAGGAAAATAATGAAATTTTGATATTTTCCTTTAACTATCAGCCATCCTTATTATATTAGCAGGGAGCTGGTTCTTATTCATCAACAAATGCTACAAGAGCAACTGAAATGCAATGCAATCCTTTCCATTAATTGCACTATATAATAATGACACATTTTGAAAAGAAATGAAGATGGGGGGGGAGAGAAATCAGTGTCACTGGGTCTCACATTAATGCCAATTTCCAAAACTGCAGAGGCAACATTTTCAACATGAACTTTGAGCCAAAAAAAGAGAGTATTTTGTCCCTTTAATAAACGGGTCTCCGTAAAATACAGAGAATCTATTCTACAAAGGGGAGACAGTGTGAGGTTCTGTTCGCAGTTTTCATCAATTGCAATAAGATTTATATGTAAATATGTTAATGGTACTATTAATAATTTAACGGGGGCAAGGCATGCTGTGTTTACATAATAAATATGATTAAGTGTTTCCCTCAAACGAAGTTGCTGAACTGTCATGCTACCCCAGGTTATTATCTGTGTGGCTTTAAAATGTTAATAAGACAATCAAAAGGAAATGTTTCCAGAGCTTGGCTACACGCAATACAAATTTCTTTAGAACAGTCAGTCAAATAGGACACTGTCTGAAGAAAGCCTCTCCTATGAAGCTGAGCGCAACTACCGTACATAAGACCTTGCATTTTTTTTTTTGCATTTCCTACCAGAGTAACCTATCCATTTGTGTAGACTTTCACTAGCTTAATTAAATAAAGCAATAATTATATTGCTATACATAGCCCTACTCATGTTTATCTGGTCTCATTTCTAGTCAAGCTGAACACAAGGAAAACCTCAAGAGCAAGAACAGAATTTGCAAGTCAGGTTATTGTAAAATGGTGACACAAATGGATTACTAAGTCATCATGTGGATTTGGCAACTGGGAGTTGTCACCATGCTGGTCAAGGATTTCTTGCATAACTATCTAGGAAATCGTGTGGACAGTGCAGAAGGAACATGCAGCCACTCCCAACATATAACCTCACAGACCCACGGGAATGAAACTATCAGGGCAACTGGAAGAGGGAATTTATAATGCAGGGGGGAAATGTTAAGCTTTACTTTTATTAAAGGATCGATCCAGTTCACACACAGTCTAAGCATGCGTGTTTCAGACAGGGTAGAGCACAGGAGCAAGCCTTCAGTATGAACTCATGCCTAGGTAACTTAGCCATGCTCATGCAATCTTTTGGTGCAAAAATGAGGCATTTCTATATGCAGGCCTCTCTCCACACTTAAGGTTCTATGCAAGTAAGGGAGGACAGCCAAGCTCCAACAGCCTCTTGTCCATTACCAAGTTCAAGAATGGCAGAGCGCTGTTGCTCCAGGAATGCTGTGGTTTACACTGAGAGCTGATGTTGGAACTGGAGACTCCACCCCTTCCTAATTCTTAGCCAGATTCTGATTGGACAGGTGCTTACATGCATTTTTTCCCTTCATGTGTGGCAAACCAGGTACTTTGCCGGCAGCCCTGAAAGCTCCTGCCTCACATGCCAACTCCTATGTTCATGGGTATAATGAGGGGAGATCCAGGAGCCAGCCAGGAACCCAGACAACAACCAGTGTGGAAACCTCCAGTCCCATGGCTGGAATGTCAAGGTCTGAAGGCTCATCAGGATCACTAGCAATGCATTCGAACAGCCCCAACCATCTCCAATCTGAATTTAGAAAAAGAACCACCTCAATATGTTTTTAGCCAGTAATGTGCACACAGTCTTGGAAGCATGTGCTGAGCATGCTCAAAGTGTCTTTTGTTTATTCCTTAGCAGCTTCCATGCATGCAAGATTGAGACAACTTTTATTTATTTATTAAATTTATATCCCACCTTTTCTTCAAGGAGCTCAAGGCAGCATATATGATTCTCCTCCACCATCTAGCTCTCACCACAACCCTGTATAGAAGATGAGGCTGAGAGATGATGAGCATCCCAATGTGCCCTGCTTTGTGACTGAGAGAGCTCTGAAGCTGGTTCTCCTCAGGCTGACACTCTAAACTGCTATACCACAGAGGCTTTCAAGAGTTTCCTGGACAGAAGGCACAGCTCCCAGGTCACTGTAGAAATTAAAAGTGTCTCAAGACTAGAGGTTAAGGTGAGATGCACAACAATTGGTGGTACTGCTCCAGAATAAGTGTATTGCGGATTGCTGCATCAGCTTCTAGCATCCTAAACCAAATAGCCTATCAAGACTATATTTTCCAAAAGACACTAGCATCCTTTTTGTTAGAGGCCACTTGCCCTACTCTCTCCTCTGAAACAAATATGGAAAGAAATGCCTGGCCTGCTGCTGAGTAAGGGCTGCAGCTGCTTGGAAAGAATCAGATGGTTGCTTCTACATGGCAGCAGTATTGCGATCAATCCATTCATAGGCCTCCAGGGAGCCACTGGATATCTTCTTTCACAGAAGCCAGATTTTATTCCGGCACAGGAGGGGTTAATTTGAACCGAAGGCAGGGCCACTGGCGTCAAGGTGTCAAACTATAATTTTATATTAGGCCCCGTAATAGTTACTAGAATTTTACTACAATAACTACATGTCCAAGCAGAGTTTAATGAGAAAATCTATAGTTTTGCTATGGTATTTTCTCTTAGTTTGCATAATTCCCTGAATACAACCCAGTAAAGCTTTTGACCCAAGATAATAAAAAGGTGATAAAAATGAGCTGTAAAAATCAGCTCGTATATATATTTGAAACAGCCACTACAAAATTATGGATCGTTTCCACAAAAATAAAAGAAAACAAAAAAACTCCCCAGGCGTGATTAACCTTGGAGGGTGGGAAGAGAGAGGAATAAAAAGAAGCTATTGCAAAAGCAATTCCAGATCTGCCTAAGGACAATGCGGGGAAGTAAAGGCAGATTTGACAATGATATTCAATTGGAGCAAAATTGGACCAGCAAAGCAGGAGTTTCACTCATTATGATCTGCAAGCTCTGTCCAGGATAGCTCAGGTTGGTAGAGCATGAGACTCTACCATAATCTCAGTGTTATGGCTTTGAGCCCTATGTTGGGCAAAATATTCTTGCATGAAGGGGGTTAGACTAGATTACCCTTGTGGTCCCTTCCAGCTCTGTAATGCTATGATTCTTTGAAATGGTAACTCCTTGCAATTGGTGTGTTTGCATGGGTGACGTGGCTATACACCAGGTGTGAGAAACCTTTGGTCCTCAAGGTTTTGCTGAACTACAACTCCCATTTGCCCCAGAAATCATGGCCAATGGCCAGGAATTATGGGAGTTGTAGTTCAGCAACATCCAGAGGGCCAACAGTTCCCCACATCAGCTTTACACTGCTTATGCACTAATGCACAACTCACATACAGAATCTATACCACACTGTGGGTTGGGTGTACACTCACTACCCACTATTATGCACAAATAGGTTTGGAAGGAAGCAGGTGTAAAGGAGAAATAGAGCTGTGTATCATCAGCATATTGCTGACAACATACTACAAAACTCCAGATGAACCTACTCAGCAGTTTCATGTAGATGGTAAACATTATTGGGGATAAAATTGAACCCTGAGGAACCTCACATTGAAGGCTGCACAGGGTCAAAGAGCACTCCTCAAACATCATGCTCTGGAAACAACCATCCGCAAAGCAGTGCCATCCACCTATAACTCAGATAGCCTCTCCAGAAGGATATCATTGTTGATGGTATCATAAACTTCTGAGAGGTTAAAGAGAATTGAAACTGGGCCTAAACCCTGTTTGAAATGGAACTAGAAAATCAGTTAAATCCAAGAGCACTTGGATCTTGTCCATGACCACCCACTCAAGAACCCTGCCCAAGAAGGGGAGATGGACAACTGGCCAGTAATTATTTAGATTTTCTGAATCCAGGGAGGGTTTATTGAGGAATAGTTTTACTGCAGCCTCCTTCAAGCAGGCAGGGACGACCCCCTCTCATAAGGAGGTATTAATCACCTCCCTGGCCCAGCCAGCTGTCCCCTCCCCCTGCTAGTTATTATCAGCCAAGAGGCGCAAGGGTCCAGAGCACAAGCGGCACCCTGACCAATTCAAGCACCTTGTCTACATCCTTTATTCTTACTAACTGAAATTCATCCAACACAACAGAACTAGAAAGATTCATCTGCTGTAACAGAGGAGTCAAGATCCTGGCAGATGCAAGTGATTTTATCCTCAAAATACTTCGCAAACAAGTCAGTGAGCTACTGTCGGTTCTGTCATCTCCTTTTGGCCAGATTGGCCAGATTTGGCCTTGCATTACCCAGAAAAGCTCTACTGGATGGCAAATCAGAAGAAGGCTGATCTATAAAATAGCAGGGAACAAGGTGGTAGAAGAGAATCCATATTAAAATCAAGAACCTGTTGCTGCACCCTGTATAATTTTCCTTCACATTTGCATCTGGGATATCTGTATTTAACATCTGTATTAAACAGTTGCTCCTCATCTTCTTGGCTTCCATTTAGATATAGGCTATCATATTGGTCTTTAATATTCTTTTTGTCCAGGCCCAATGTGCATGGTACTAAGTTCAGTGTTTTTCCCATACTATACCCATACCATTAATAGGCAACAAGGTCACATCCAGGAGGCACCATAGTGCAAGGTGAGCCACTGCTCTTTGAGGCACGGGGTGACTGTGCCAAGGCTACCAGTTGGCAAAGGAAAAGCAACCAATCTTGGCCAGGAAAATGGGCTGGTTTTCTATTAGCCCAAAAGGAAAGGATATAATTATGTGGGGGGGGGGACCAAAAGGTTCTTACCACTTGCTCAAAAACTAGTTTCAAGTGTGCAGCTAACTTTTTAACACAGATCTTATACGTATTATTTTCAGTACCACAGATTTGATTCGGTGACATTTTATTGCTTGTTCTCGTTTTCCATAGTGCAATGTGACAAGGAAAAATAATCAGAAGCAAAATTTTTGGATTGTCTCCAAACTTCACTGCATCCTGCACTTAAGTAAGTTCTTGGGGGTTCCCTCAATCCTCTGGAGCAGATTTGGGGAGGATGCGACGCATGCACAGAGAGAAGAGATTGGGGGTGTTCCATTGCGCAAGCGGAAATTCTTGCACTGACTGTACATGGTGGGCAGATACCTCCCAATGTATTTATTTTTACCATTAAAATATCAGCATTGGCTCAATGGTTGTTACAGTGCAACTCTTCAGGGAATCTATCTATTGGATCTATAGCCTGACGCCTCTCTGTCAGCTCTTCCCTCTCACCTTCTCAGGTGACGGTCTCCTGTCTTGCCTATGTATTCCTTGCTCTCCTTCCCTAAATACAAGGGTTTCACCTGTCAGAGAAGATAAGCACTCTAGAAAAAGTTGTGTGTGAACATGACCTTCCATGACCTCCCCATAACTCTGGAGTGCTATTTATGTTACTAGAAAACCCACTGGACAGAATAGGAAGGGACACAAATATATTCTCTGCCAGATGCCATATTAGCTACTGCAACATTATGCGGTTAAAATTGGACCCTCCATACCTGGCCTTAAAAATAGGAAAGGAGACACTGCCTCTGTGAACAGGACAGCAATTTCGACAGATTAGTGGAGTCTAGTTTATATGCAGAGGTGGCCTTTGGTAAGAGGATACTTCTTTCAAGTGGGACCAACACCTTGGCATCCTCTTGTCTGTCACTACTGCCAGCACTAGGCTGTCCCTCTTCCATCAACCCCATCAATCAGCAGCCACAGGGATGATCTGTTAATGTTTTTCCTATAGACAGACACATTATGTCTCCACGCTGCCTCTGCACACACCGTGTTTACACCCCTTCTCTCTCCAGGGAGTAAATCAACCAAATTGATACGAGCCGTGATTAATTGTGTATCTCGGACCAATCTTTCCCCGAGTCCCTCACGCGGGCGGCTTCCTCCTCCTCCCCCCCCCCCAAACAAACCAGGGGAGAGAGGAGGCCCTGCTTGGTTTGACGGATAGAGCCTGCCCAGGACGCAGCGAGATAAATTTGAGAGGCCTATGCTGGGCTGTCAGCGTTAAAGATGATGGATGGGGGAGGTGAGGCGGGAGGGACCCGTTGAGCTTGGCGTAATGGAGAAGGTTCCTGGGGGATGGATGCTTGCCCGGTGATTCGGCGTTAATCTCCGGGCGCTGGCGAGGTGCTGACGACTGATAACAAGGAAATAGGAATGACAACAATTTTTAGCCAAGAGATTCTTCACAAAAATGCCAAGCTGCCGGAGGTCTGACAGGCTCTGATTGAACGGGCATGGGGAGGGGGCAGCCACCTTGGCGAACATGCAAAAGATGGATCATTTTATTTCCCCGCCTGACCATCTACATTTATTATCATTCCTCCTAATTCCACCTCGCTTAGCAGCTTGTCACCACCGTTTCTCTTCTGCCTGCTGGCTGATGGGACCAGACCTTCTGTGCAGGTGAGCCTGCCGGATAGTGCAACCAATAGCCAGGGTCTTTCTGGGAGAAACTGGCTGCTCAGTACAATAAGCCAGACACACGTGGGAAGGGCTATCGGGGAAAAAAAGCCTTTGGGGGGCAGAATTGGTAGCTGGAGATGTGAAAGTGCTTGACTGAAAGTATGCAAAGCCAACCATAGAAACAAGTGGAAACAAGGAGGAGGAGGGAGCAGCAGATGTACTGATAAAGACAGGCTGACTTGTATCATGCTGCTACATTTTACGTATTTGTGCCAGGATTCAACCTCTGGAGCAAGGCTAAGTCCTGAAGTAATAACAAAGAAAAGTATCTCTGAGCATGCCCAGAATGTGTTTCCCTAACCACTGAGCAAGCACAGTTTGGACTCACGCCTTTACAGACAGAACAGCTCTGAGGGCTTATCCAGACTTCTTTTTGTGCCACATTTTCCAGGCAAAAGCCCGCACTTTAAAGCTCCTTGTCCAAGCAGGGTTTATTTGTCCCTGTGGAAAACCCAATTGCCATTTGCTCCAATTCAGTGGTAAAATGTGGGTCTTATGATAGATGGTTATCATCATTACTCTGCACAGGCACAGAGCTGATTGGTGTGCATACATAGAGGCCACAGAAAAGATCTAAGAATTTTCTAACTTAGTAAGTCAAGAATATGGTGGCAACATTAAGTTTAACAATGTAAATATTGGATGGAGGAGTTAACTCAGGATATGAGATGTGTGGCTGGGTTGCAGAAACTCTGCACTACAGGTATTCCTTTAAGTGGATATGCCAGCCTGGTACCTTGGTTTTACAAATGCTTCCGTTTACGAACGCCACGGACCCAGAAGTGTTTACATCTGGGTTCTGTGGAATCGGATGTGCAGACGCAATCTGCGCAGAAGCGTGTGCGCAGAAGCCTGCCTTCGGGGAGCGAATGCCTCCGTTTACGAACACCTCGTGGAACGGATCACGTTCGTAAACCGAGGTTCCACTGAAGGTAGGCTAAAATAACCTTGACAGCAATAAGCTTTGGGTAGTTTGCAAGAAATATGGATATACTGCCTCTGCAGGTCAAACAAAGCAATAGAAAATGATGCTGCCCCCATAGTCCAAGCAGAACATGAGAAGATGAAGAGATGAAAATTATGGAATTTCCAAAACACAGCTTATTATGAGCAACATGCCAGAAAGCCTCATTTGGGTTTTTAGGCAAGGAAGAAAGTATTATATATGTGTGTTCTTTTCCATATGTATGAATGTAAATTTTACGTCAATAGCTGATGAGCTCTCCCCCCCCCCCCATTTTGTGGAATAGTTAGGTACTGCTTTATCATATGGCAGGCTGTAGGTGGATCCAACTCCTAATTTCAGCCAGGTCAAGTCATATGTTCAAGACCCACTTCAGTAGAAGGGGCTTGCAGGTATGAAGCCTAGAAACCAATTAGTCAATGATGGAAACAACAAAGGAATCTGGGGACTCAGTCAATATGGCTCATCTGGAGCAGGCAATAAGCAACATTAAAGGCAAATAAGAAACCCTTCTGAAGGCAAGGGTGGAAGGCAGGAGAACAGAGACGCAGGAACATGTAAAGGAAACAACATGGATGTAGGAAAGGAAAGACTGACAGGGATACAAAACAGCTACAGAATTAATTGATAATGGTACCACAGCTTGAAGATTAAGCAAGATAACCTGCTTTGCACACATGTATTGTACCCAGCAGGGGTCAGCAAAGATCATTCACCTGCCTTAGAGATGGAGCCATGCAAAGTAGCAGCTTACAGCACAACAGAGTTCGCAAACATCTACCTGAGGCAAGGTCCATCCTGCACCCAATTGTGTGCTGGGACTGCAAAATGGGGATTTCACGACAAAAATGTGCAAGTCAGAAATTGTTCTGTTGTAAAAACAGAGGTTTTTTTAAAAAAAGGAAGTGCAGCACTGATTGGAACTTCAGAACTACTGAAAAGGCTACAACAATCTAAAGCAATGTTTATTCGAGGAGTCAATTTGCATCACCATTTGGCACATGGCCAGATGCACTGTGCTCCTGGGTAATGGGGTGTCTGAGTAATTAATGATGAGTATAGCCTATGATTTTGCAGTCCACTGCAAAGTTTTCTAGCGTTGGCTGAATGCAGCATACAAAACTGCAATTTGGGCTCATGACACACTATTTATATAACCCATATGCCACAAGCATGGTGCAATCTGGGTAGGAAAAAAGGGGAAGGGGGAACCTGGCCACCTGCCAGTGTATGAACTGACTCTGAGTGCCAAGTAACTAGTGTGTTGGGAATGTGTGTTGAATAGATGTTGGACTTTAGCACATAGTGGTGTTGTTGTGCAACTCCTTTGTCATCTGTATATTTCCCAACTCATTCACCATTATAAGTTATACAGTGGTACCTTGGGATACAAACGCTTCAGGTTATCACCATCTCTCTACAGGCCCCCATTGTGAGGACATATGGGTACATTGATATAATTTCTTCCACAAGTTGGCAGTCTGGTTAGGAAAGACAGAAGAGCTGATACTCCACCCTGAAGAGACAGGCCTGGGGAACCTTTGGCCCTCCAGATGTTGCTGTACTACAAGTCCCATCATCCCTGGCCATTGGCTATGCTTGCTGGGGCTGATGTGAGTTGTAGTTATGCAACATCTGGAGGACAAATGTTCTCCACATCTGGTCTAATACTTGGAGGTACCATATGCCATTTCAAAAGAGAAGAGGAAGCTGACTTGTACTGAATCAGACTCATGGTGCATCTAGTTCAGTATTGTCTGCACTGACTGGCAGCAGCTTTCCAAAGTTTCAAAAAGGGGCCCTTTCCCCCTGGCACTACATGGGGATGCCAGGAATTGAACCAGAACCTTCTGCATGCAAATCAGTGCTCTACGCTTCTTTAATGCATAGGTTACCCATAGGGGAGCTTTGGAGGCAGAGAAAGAGGAAGGGAACTTTATCCCCAGCTTCACTATCAACTATGCTTGCAGCAACAGAATATCACAAACTAGGATTATACACATGTTGAGGACAGAAGGACTGGCCCCGGGCATTTTGCTGCCTGGCCAGCCCAAGACACTACAACTCTATCCTTCAATACTTAACTGCCACTCCCAAGCAACCGATGCCAGAGCCAGCTGCTTCACTCTGCCTATTGGTTGAGCTGGCCCTGGAAGGAAGATATGTGACAAAAAACATCTAGGGCTGGGGTACTAGTTACCCTCACCATACTACTATTTTCTTAGTCACATATTAAGGCTTCTATTCCCCACTAACCCTCCCGCTGCGGTATTAAAAAGCAACCCACTGCTGGGAATACATTAGTGAGTTGCAGCAGATCCTTCTTTGCGATTATAATTACAAAAAATAGAGGGACAATAACTATTAATATTTTATTGCAGTATTTAATGAGCTAAAGCAGACCATCTCCCACTCTACTGGAACGGCATACTTTGTCACTCTCCTGTCCCCACCATCTTTCTCTCAGGGAGGAGGGGGAGCCTTCCCTGTCTTCTGATAAATCTTAACAATACTATGCAATCTATGCTGTTGCATGTTTTATTTTAAGGCCAGAAATGACCTTCCTCATTGTTTGGTTTCTCTCCCAAACCTATGCATCTCCTTGAGTCCCCAAGTCAGTTTGGCCCGCAAATCTGGACCCTAGATCCTTTAAGCCCAATGTTAAAATATAGACTAATTTGCAGCAAGAAGCTCAGAGCTTATTTGCCCCTTAAGGTCTCCGAGACTAAGGGGAAATTATTGATAGGCACACTAAAGGAACACATATCCAAAATCTGGGAGGTATCCTTAATTAAAGAAGATACTCACTTGACTTGTCACAGAACTCCTAATAAGTCAAGAACTGAGCTCCACTTCCCAGTTTCATTTCTGAGATCCTCTAACACTAAGGCTATGTACACACAACATTTTACTCTAAAATCAGTAGAGACAGTACTTGTTTTTTCTATGCAAGTACACACACATTTTAGATCTATTGCATATATTTTGCCCTTGCAAACTGGTTATTGAAAATGCTGTTTTATTCAAAAAATAAAAACTAATTTCAGATTGATATTGCATTACTTTGCAGTGTGTCCATTTGAAAACAGATGTAGGTGGTCCCAGTAACTGGGGGTGTATCCACATCTGCTCAATGACATTGAGGGTGGCCATATACTTCACAGTCACTACTTCTTGCTCCCTTCCCCTGGGACATGTGCAGGAAAGGAAGATGGGAACTAGAATCAATCTAGATTGAAAGCAGCATGTTGAAGATGAACATGAACAATTTTGTATTAAGAACGATTCTGTTTTTGTGTTACGAACAGGTTACTGTGAATGCAGCCTGATGTTTGTTTTTTAAAAAAATGCAGCACTCATGAGCCTTCCCAAGTGTAACTAACATACCAAATGACTCACCTATGAGGAAAGCTTTGAAGCATTTGATGACTTTTAGTTTAGAGAAAAGCTGAGTAGGAAGAGGTGACAAGATACAAGTTTATAAAATTATGCATGGCATGGAGAAAGAGGATAGAGAGATGTTTTTCTCCTTTTCTCGTAACAGTAGAATGCAGAGATATTCAATGAAGATGAAGGTTGGAAGATGCAGGATGGATGAAAGAAAGTATTTCTTCACATACTGCAGTTAAGCTATGGAATCTGTTCTAGAGGCATGATGGTATCCAACTTGGATGGCGTCAAAAGAGGATTAGACAAATTTGTGGAGCATAAGGCTATTGATGGTTACTAGCCATATTGGCTATATTATACTTCCATGGTTGGAAGCATTATGCTTCTCAATACCAGTAGCTGGGAATGGTCCGTGGGCAGAGTGTTGTTGTAATCATGTCTAGTTTGCGAGCTTCTTACAAGCATCTGTTTGGCTACTGTGAGAACAGAATGCAGGACTTGATGGGCCATTGGCATCACCTAGCAGAATCTTCTTATTGTTATGGTTTAGTGGGGGAACAGGGATTCATGAGATCCCTGGGTGCCAGCTTCCCCCCCAAGATTCCTGGGTGCTGGAATTAAACACAGCTGACAGGCTAAGCTTGTTTTTCTGCCAGACAGAGGGGCAGAGGGAGATTGTGGCCTTGCCACTAAGCCACCTACAAAACAAAAGACTCTACAGGTAACTGAGGGGGAGGTTGCAAGGGCACCATGGGTGTGATGCCACACAGAGGTTTTTTGGTAAGATGTTCTGGGAACAAGAAGGAGGAAGTAAGGAGCACTTCAAGTGGTGCTGGCTGGAGGAGGCTGCACCAAGAGACCAGGGTCATGACTTTGAACCCAAGCTCGCTGAAGCTATGATAGGAGCAATGAGAGACACTCTTGGGGCATAATGTTCTGCACCCCCTCCATTGAAGGCTCTGTATGTAAACGTGTAAAAAACAAACAAACATTTTTTCCCTTAAAAACACTAGTCTCCGCTGTGCCTCAATTTCCCAACAGAAACACTACCCTGCGCAGGCAACTGGAGCCCACAGGAATCTTGCTACAGCTTGGCAGAGATTGAGGGTAGCATGCAGCATTATGTTCTTAAACACTGATTTGGAAGCCTGCCTTTTTTAGGACTGCATTTGAATCTAACGCAACCCTGAGTTTTTCTTTTGAGTTGGGGAAGTGAAAAAGAAATTGAATTAATTAGCGCAAAAGCAAAAACCGGGACATAAGAATTCACAGGCAAGGGTCACAGCAAGGTTACTCTGCCTCTGATAGTGGTCAGCCAGATGCCAGGGTGAAATCACAAGCATGCAAATGAACTGCACCAATAGATAAAGCTTGACGACGGGACTGCTGTACCATCAAAAGTCAATAGATTATACCCTATCAAAAATAGTGGTTTTAAAATCACAAGATTTTAAAAGCTAATAAATCTAAGGCCTTTTTATTTGCTTTCTGCTTTATGAGCTTTTAACAGTCACATTTCCCAGCTTTTTGTCTGTAACCATGACTGAAGCATTTTGAGATTCAGAAGCTGAGCATTTCACACAATTTTCTGAGCACTGGGGTTCAGAGCAAAGTATCATGAGCTGTAGGAGTCTGAGAGCCAGGTAACTGAAACACTAGCCTATTGCCAACCTGGTGCCCTCCAGATAGTTTAGGCTACAAATTCCAGCTGTGCTGGCTGGGGTTAGAGTTGTAGTCAAAATAATCTAGAAGGTACCAAGCTGGCAAAGGTTGCACTTGCCAAACTGGCTCAGTGCCAAGTTCTAGTCAAAATGGTAATGAAGTGATAAGCAAGTGTGGATGAATTACTCAGATTTTTATAGAATGAGCCTTTGCCGATTCATTAAACCAGGAGTGGAGGACCTCTGGTCCACAGGCCTAATTAGGTCTGGCACAGGTCCCTATTTGGACTGTGAAGATGTTTCCTACAAATCACACCTGCCTGCCCTGCAGCTGACATCATATGAGATGCCAGGTGTGTGTAGGGTTGCCGGACTCAATAGAGGACAGGACTTCTGTGCCTTTAATTGCCCTGCTCTCTTTTGAGTCTGGAAACCTTAAAGAGAAATCAGCAGACCCTTTGTTTCATTTCCAAACAAAGGGTCTGCTGGTTTCTCTTTAAGGTTTCCAGACTCAAAAGAGAGCAGGGCAATTAAAGGCACAGAAGTCCTGTCCTCTATTGAGTCTGGCAACCCTGGGTGTGGGGCAGGTACAGACATGGCTTCAAAGGAAGAAATGGGAACTTATGGGGAGCTACCAATGGGTCCTTTGCAAGGGGGATTCCCTATCAGGACCAATCAGCTGACTGGGGCTCACAGGAAGCTCTGATGGAAATTCCCTACCGGTAATGCAGCCAAGAGGGCCAGGGGAAGCAGTTTGGATTGAAACTATTTCCTCTGCAGGGTGGGAAACACTCCACTTTAAAATGTAATATTTTTTCTTCTTCAAAGGGAAATCGTCAAATCACTGATCAGCCAATTGCTTGTTACAGCTACCTCCTCTGAAGTTCAACAGGTGTCGCCTGACATCATTATAATTCCAGGTGACTGACAGGTGGGTGGTCCTTGCTCTGTTGTGGGTGGAGGCTTTAAGAATCTGACCCATCGGTTGGATCCCATTCTCCACTCCTGATTTAAAGCCTGCTCACCATTATGGCACATGTGTGTCATGGGGTCAGTGAGTGCATACAAAATAACTTGTGACTAGATAGCATCTATTTCAAGGCATGGGTGCCAGTTTTTTTCACATCACCGTCACATCTCTGTTAACATATGTACCTGTTTCAACTCCAGTATGAATTTCTGGCCGTCTTGCTATGCTTCGAGCAGACACTTAGAGCTCCTTTTGCAAGTGTCTGGCATGTTTACCCATTTCAGTGTATATCTGTCATATTACTTGGGGGGGGGGGGGCAAAAAGCCAATCCAATATCCTTTGGTTGTTTTTTTTTAATCTTAAAAACTCAAGAGTGGCTTCATGATTGTCAGAAGAGCAACTAATCAACACTCTGCATAACCACCTTCTCCTTGGAAGAGGAAGTCCCTTTGCTCTTGTGTGCCATTCACTTTGAAAGTTTGCTTTGTTTATACAATTTCTGGCACAACTTTCTAAGGCTTATGCCCCACTTAGTGCAGTTTACATAAATTAAAATCACAATCTGCCCTAAAAGGGATGACAATAGGTTCATTCCCCAAGCAGGGGTGAAGAAAGGCTAACTGGCACCCGATAAGGGGTGTCGGGGGCGGAGTAAACCGCCCAGCAGTGCATGCGCCGTATGTATGGCACATGCGTGGCACCGCTATGTATGGTGCACACGCATGTGGCATACGTAGCAGTGCTGGACATGCACCGACAGGCGGTTTGCTGATGGCATCACTTGAGCGCCATATGGATGGCATCAGGATCCTCTGCTCGAGGCTGCAGTGGCGACGGAAGGATCCTCCGCACACGGCTGCAAGGGTGCAATGGTAGCGGCTCACGCCCCTGTGCCCAAGGGCAGCGGGGCGAGCCCCCCGCAAGGTGCCTTCTTGTCACCTCCCTCAGAGATGGCACCTGGGGCGAACCGCACCCCCCACCCCCTTCCTCCACCACTGTCCCCAAGGTAGGTACATTTGTCTCAGGTGAAAACTCACCCTATCGAATCATATCAGGGTTAATTTTGATTATATGAAAATATTCTGAGAAAAAAAATTGAAAGGAGCATTAAGCAAACAGGTCATTGTGAAGAAAGCACAGGAAACCTACAATGTTTCATTTCCATAGGCTGGCTCGTGCTTTTGATTTGGCAGAGAACATCCTGGAGTTTGACCTCACAGGGAGGTAAGGGACAAGGTCCAGGTTTTCCCCACACCTTGCAGCCAGGTGGCCCAGCTAAGAGGAAGCAGACTGGGGGTTGGGTAGTGCTGGCTTTCAGAAATAAATAATCACTTCAGCAGCCTCCAAGAGCGGCAGGGAGACTTAATGTGCTGACAGCGCTGCATTTTTTACTTTTAGTCAATATGAGAAAGGCCCCAAGACTATGATTCTAAACATCTGGATTCCATCAATCTGTGATCCATCATCGCCTATCGGCATTCGACCATTGCCTGGCCGGAGCAATGCTGCTTGTTTTATTAATACGTCAAATACATTATCCATGTAATACACTTGTCTTCCCATTCCCCCTCCCACCCACACAGACACTGCTTCCCCACTGCTTCTGTGCAGCATATTTAAATGTATAATGGATCAGTTTGCATTACATGTCTGTATGTCATAATTTGTCAGGTTTAATAGAACTTAGTAAGGAGAGAAGGGAAGGGAAGGGAGAGAAGCCTTCATGTCACATATGTTTAATACAAAATTGTCTGGATCACTTTATTTATTTCCCTCTTTGTTCCTGGAAACCAGAGAGCATGGGGCGTCTGGGAATTGCCTGCTTCATCCACATTGCCTTGGCCATCATGTTCTCTCTTACATGCAGCTCTCTTGCAACTTTTGTGTGTTCACGTTGCATAGTGGATTGCAAGCCAACAGAAGGTGCGCAAAGGAGATTGCAGTTCCTGTAGATCCATGCTCTTATACCGGTAGTTGTTATATAAACAACATACGTTCAAACTAAGAATCTCTTGGAGAGAGGGACCAGATCTCAATTTCTTCTGGTCTGTGAAATTTGCCAGAGATACTTGCTTGCTCTATAATGAAAAGATTAAAAGGCCTCAGTGGCACCACATGGTAAATTTAAGAGCATATGGCATCATGCAAACTGTTTTGAATCCCACAGGCAGTGGGGTGGGTTTGATTTGCACCAGGCCACACAAGGGCATAGCAAGCTAGCTAGCAAGTAAGTAAGTAAGTAAGTAAGTAAGTAAGTAAGTAAGTAAGTAAGTAAGTAACACATGGGCCATTTCTGTCCATATTCCAAAGGCTCCCCCAGAAGGCAGTGGACACCCCAAATGATCAGAAAGGAAAGCTGTGTGGTGTTTTTATTTGTGACATTAAAAGAGGACTCAGAAATTGCATCATTGAAGCTCCATTACTACTTGAAACTCTTCCTTGCAATAAAGATCTTGGAAGAGACCACTGGCAAAGTCACTTCTCATGAAAATTTTCAGGGGCGGGGGGTTGCCTTCTAAATTAACATCCTACGCATTTGAATTAACCTACAACTAAATGGATGGGGACAGATCACCCTTCTGCAAGATAGTGCTACAGATGCTTTGAAAACTCACAGGAAATTGCTACCGATTTCTATAATAACTTTATAATGTACAAACCTATTATAGTATCTCATAATGTAAATTGTTGACCAATCCACTACACAATAATCAGGACATATAAAAGAGGGTACATATTTTAGAAGCCGGAATGCAGTTTCTTGTTGTGGCTGCAAAGGAATGTCAGCCAAGCTGAATGAACCACTAGGGTCCATCTGACTTTTGACCCATGCCCCTTATTGTGAGACCTATGCTCTTATTTTTGTTTCCTGCTCATCACAGACTTGATTGGCACAACCGGCTGTGAATGCCTCTCTCTCCAACTCTGTGCTATTTCCTGAGGAAGTGATGTCATGTTTCCTTAATGGGCAACAGTCATGTTGCCTTAATAACAGTCCCAGAAACAATTGCACATTTACTATCCAGCTTGCTCACTTGGCACACGGAGCCCATTCCCTTTCCAAGGCTTAATTTGATTTTGACATATTGGCTTCAGATTAAAGGAATCTCGTAAAAAAAAAAAATCCAAACACATACACATCCAGGTCTCTCCCCCCCCCTTTGTCATTCCTTTCGGGTCTTGCAGAAAAGTGCTAACACCATAATATTTTAAGGAGAGAAAATCCAAGTGTGCTTTACCCCCTGCTGGCTCTTATGCCGGGCTTATAAAAATTAAGTGGGAACTTACACAGCTGTGGGCTATAAACCCTTTGTTGCCAACTCTATTAGGCCTGGAGTTTACCTGCCTTGGTGGGGGGAGGTATCCACGGAGAAAGCCGAAAGCCTACATGACTTTCCTGGGTGAGAATGCCGAACATGTGGAAGAGCAAAGAGTAGCCACTGGGACGGGTTCCTAGCAAGCAGCACAGATGCCTGGGGTGATGGTGGAACGCCACTGCGGAGGAGAAGGGGGAGCAGGCATGCGAAATGACAGAGTGCAGTGAAGCAGTAAGAGCCCTCCCAGCTGAATATCAATTAGCATCAATTACTGACTTCATTTAATTGTCGTAGAAGATGAATTTGTCATTTTTAGTCTTGAATTAATGGGAGACCTTCAACTTTTCTTTGGCAGCAACCTGCATTTCCTGGCTTTGCTCAGCCTGAATGGGGGTAGGGGAAAGAACGGGACACTGGAACTGAGAAGGGAAAAGGAGGTTATGGTGCAGGAGTAGGTGCAATTGATTCAGGATTGGAGAATCATGTGACATGTCCCACATTTTCCAACAGGGGTCGCTGTAAAGAGACTATGGGTGGTGATTCTAAAGGGTGTTCCCTGCTATTCCAGTATCAGCCTCTCCTGAAAGAGGGCACTGGAGAAGTGGCCAGGAGGAATCAGTCTACTCCCATTCTATGACTGCTTTACATGGCATATCATGTTTGCAAAGTGTGTTACAGGATTTGTAACATCTTCTCTCCCAGCGCATGATCATTTGCTGAGAGATCATTTCACAAATGAGAAATTGAAGTGGAGAGACAGTGCACTGACCAAGGCCACTCAGTGAGTGCATGGCAGTGTTAGATCCAACTCTGTACCCAAACCTCTCAGATTTAAGCCCACCCTGCCCAGCTCTAGACCAGAGTTTGCTGCAGGAGAGACTTGTATGTATGCACACAATATGAACATATATCCACAGCATTCATATACACATCTGATAATTAAAATGGTTGGCTCCCAACTTCACTTCTTATTCTGCAAAATAAAGCAGGTGCAAGTGGGCAAAAGGCAGGAACTGAAAAACACTTATGTTTAGGTGTTGGGGGGGGGGGGGAGAAATACAGGAATGCCAGCATACACCCCATGCTCTATCCTTGCATTCCGTTTTGATTTCTTATTTTCTTTCCATCTTTCCATCCCCGACCCCCTACTTTAGTTCTCAGGCCAGAAATTAATTTTACAGCCATGAAGTGTTTACATTTTTTCCAGCAAACAGGCAATGGTAAACAATAAATGCTCGGCAGCAAAATTGAATTTATAACTGCATTACGGCACCAGATAACGCCCTAAAATAACAACACGATAAGGAAATTCGATTTGATTGCCTCTGCACATCAGCTTGGGCCCATCTGCAGCCCGGGCCTCCCTGTAATAATTTTCAATTGAGTTTGTAAACCTTATTTGTCCTTAAATATTTCTGTCATTTTTCATTGCTAGAGACAAATCCTTGGGTATACAGCAGTAGACGGGCTGTTCTTTAGGAGAGATTTGTGTGTGTAGGTGTATGTGTGTCTATGTGCCTGCCAAAGCGGTGGGAAGACATCTTGGTGAGCAGTGGTGGACGATGCGGGGTGGGGGTCGGATTTGGAGCAGCCGCTGACAGTCATACGTCCAATCAATCACATTGCTGACAGGGAAGAATCACAGACCAGAAATTGAGTTTGACTCACATGGGATGACTGAACAAATTAATAGACCATTAGCCAAGCGGTGACCTGAGAAATGATGGGCGGATGCCTCTCCATAAGGCTCGAGCTGGAGTGTTTTAATATGCACATCCCCTCAAATTCAGCAAGATTCCAGCACTTTTCAGGGAATGTGCCCCCAGCTCTATTCAAGTTTCAGAGTGTGTTTTATGAAGCTGCTTGGGGATTCAAGGGCCCAAAGTAGAAAATGAGGACAGGGTGGAGAACTCTGTTTAGCATCTCTTTCAAAGCAAACAGACCAACAAATATTAAACCACCCTTACTGCATAAGAACAACAACAACAGTAACCCACTCTGGACAGGAATTGGATAAAGATTTTATAAAGGGTGATTATTTCCAGTCTTTTGTAGTCAAATATTTAAGGACACCCATTTTAAAAGGAAGTATGGCTCAGATATCTTGATTGTTAGAAAATGATATCCTCATCTTACATCAATCTTATTTAGAACTCAGTTATGCTGTTGGCATTTGCCACACTTGTGGCACGGCCCTTTGAAGATCAATTGTGTGTGGGTAAATATTTCTCTCTTAAGCTTCCTTTGTTTGTTCTTTGTAACTATCTATAATAATTTTCAAGATCTTTTGAAAAAGGTAGCAATTCATTCAAAAGCGTTGTAAGCAAATTTGTCTCTGCTTTTTTCTTTGCTTGTATATTTTTGTCTTTATCAGCAGTTCATTTAATTTGACATTTCATTGCCAACACTCCCAGGGTTATATGCATCTTTTGAGCTGCAGCTCACAACCTGGTTGAACACTGATAGTCATGAGCATTCTGATTGATCTGTAATGACAGTAGAGATTTCCTGAATAACAAGGTTTAATATAAAAGGCGGAACACAAAAGAATTTGTTCTTACCATGAAAGTTCATTCTGTACAGTTGGCAGGACAGCCAGTAAGAAAGGAAAGGGTTAGTAACTCCTCAGACTACTCGGCAGGTAAAGTCAACCTACCTGAAAATCTCTTTCCTTATAGAAGTCACCTTCCAGTTTTAGAGATAGCTACAGCTTATTTATTTTATAAAACAGAAGCCAACATAAATCTAGAATATGGAACTGAATAGAAGAAAAGGAGGGGAAGGGAATTGGCAAGCAAACCCTGAATCATTCTTACATGGTGAGCAAGTATTGGGGTGGGGGCACAGGGGCTGCACCAACTAGCCCCATCCGCCTCTATGATGCATACAGAGTTCCTCCACTTCCCCCTGCCATGGCTCTGTATTTCTAGGAAGGAAGCTATTGCAACCAGAGCTATATGCATGAATGTTTTCATGTGAGAAGGGTGAGAACTTTCAAGGAAATGAACTTAATGGGCTTGAAGAAGACAAACATGAGGCAACAGATCCAATGAGAGGGGTGCTAGAGGAAATGGGATACTGTAGCCCCAAAGAGTGCTACAAAATTAGCATTTTGCTATTAGCTCACAACATATTGTGTGATGCATTTAAGTCAGTTTTAACACTTCCCAGGGGGAAGGAAGTCAACATCATACTCTTCTGATCATTCTGTCAGCACAAGCTTTTCTTCTTGCCAGGTGACCCCCCCTCCCCACGTGCTGTTCTGCAGGGGGTGGGCTCTCCTGATCCTCTAGAGAAGATTTTGGGGAGGTGCGGGGGGGGGGAGGGAGCCCTACTGTTGTTAGCTGGAGCCCTCGCACTGGCTTCCATTAGAGTTCTGGGTAAGTTGAATCTGGGTTAGTTAAATGGCAGAAGAATACATTAGACTGCATGCTGGGAGCTCATGACAAAGTGCCAACTTCATAGCACCCTATGGTCTGTAGGCGCCATAGGACATTACCTGCTAATGTCTTAAAATGAATGAAGCTTTATTTGTCTCATCCCAAAAAAATCAGGTCACAGAGTCAATTACAGAAAGTGAAGGTGATGTTCTCATGACCACTGGACCATGTCTCTTTCACTCTGGATACCAGAAGGTCCCAATACAAAGATACATGCTAAGGATTTTGAACCTGAGACAACTGAGATCCAAGAACCATGATCTCATTGAACAGTGTAGAGCTATAAGGATTTCCCTGAACTGTAGCACTCTGATTTTCCAAACAGCATAGATAGAATTTGAAACATTGTAAAGACCTGAAGAAAAACCTGAGAGGACCACACTAACAAGGCACTGCACTGTTGTTGTCCATGTCTTGGACAACATGTCCCAGCAGAGCATCCCATCCTGGCATTGACTCTGAGTGCCCCATCTCTGAGTTATCTCATGAAAGACTTCCTAGTAGGTTTGTGATCTACTGCTATGTTGGTGACCAATGTAAGAAGACATGGACCAATGTAGCCTTGGCTTGCACTTTTCTTTCTTAGGAGATGCGGGGGGGGGGGGGAGTATTGTACCTTTTTTTATTCTTTATCTAAATGAGGGCATCCTTGAAGAAACTGCCACTAAAAATTCCCAAACACACAGACACAGTAATAGATTTTATCATCACTTGCTACCAGCCCATCTCAACAGTGAGGTTTACAGAAATAAGAGAACTGAAATAAAATTCCTGCTCAGACCCAAACTTCGTTAAATGGCTCTGGACAAGTGATTCTTCTAAATCCTAGTTTACAATGTATAAAATGGGATAATATAATCTAGGGTGGCATCCAGCCTCCTGGGCACTCCAAAAATTGTTCCAGAGGGTCCCCCCAACCTTCTGGATCAAGGGGCTTTAGGGGTAGAGAGGAAAGCAAAGTCTCATTGTGCCAGCAGAGACCCAATAGCACTATGTTGGGTCTCACATCTAGCTTTTTGTGATTAAGAAGATAAACTCAACCATTTCTATAGCAAGCTGAACTTTATAATGTTTAATATCTGCAGCATTGTGTTGATAGTTAGCATTGTAGCCCAGCACTGGGTTGTTGCTTTATATAAATGAAATGCACAACCACAATTGTGAATAATATTATAAGCCATTCCTAATGCATCTGGCTCTCCCACAAAGCAGGCAGCAGAGGGCAATGGAGAACAGCAAAGAGATGCAATACAGAGGCAACAGTGTAACATCGGGTTTGGATATTTATCAGGTGAAATTGCAGTTATCCCAAGGCCCTGCTGCATAGAACTCAGTCCTTCAGCCATATGCTCATGTTACAGATACTGTTTCCACAGTGTGAAATGTGGTGTGTTAATTTGAAGACCCTGCTTTCCTTTGTCTCCCTGGGAGATAATCAGGTAAACTATAATAAAAACACACGTGAGCCATTTACCTTTTCATCCCCATGAGCTTGGAGGGTTTCAATTACCGGATTCTGGGATTTAGTGCTTAGGGCTTTTTGGTGTGTGCAAGATTTATTAGGAGGTTTAGTATCAGTGGAGAATTCATGCATTTACTCCCTAGAGCTGGGCTTCCGCTCAGAGCCCCTAAATCATGGCCCTAAAGATGGGCCACTGTCACTTACAGCATTAGCATCGTTAGTGCATTCAGAAGATGATTAACAACCATGCATGTGCCTGGTCTGGCCCTCCTGATTTGGGTGTGCTCCCTTCCCAGTGCCTCAAACCTCAAAGAGCAGGGGCAACAGTGCCAGGCTCAGAGACATCTCTTTGAAATGCTTTAGGATGCATAGTGTTTAATATTAAGCACCCTCAAAGCATACACTTCAGTGAGAGCCGCAGCCTAGGAAAACTTCTGAACTAAAGCAAGGGATGCATTTTGCAATTCTTTCCACCCATTTGTAAAAGGGTGTGGAAATGTTTGTAGTGGGAGGGTTACTGAAAAGGGGGGGGGGAAGAGTAGCATATCTGGGATAGCTGAGTCAGTAGAGCATGAGACTCTTAATTTCAGGGTCATGGGTTTGAGCCCCACATTGGACAAGAGATTTGCATTGCAGGGACTAGGCGACCCTTGTGGTCCCTTCCAACTCTACAGTTCTATGATTCTATTATTTTATAACCAGACCAACACTCCTGCCCCTAGTTGGGGCAGGAACTAGATGTGGATTATACGTTTGATGTGCACCCCCACCCACTTTCTGTCCTAGAGGCCCAAATTGAGGGGTGGAGGCAACTGCCCTGGGTGGCAGGTTAGGGTGGTAGCAAACAGTACCCTGCCCCTACCTTTCTCATACCTGCCACTGCCTGAAACAATACAGGATTTGTTCTATGCTCATGGGAAGGTGAGGAGAGGAAAAGCTAGCGAAGGAATGAGCAGTGGGCCGGAACTAGTGGGAGATAGCAGCAGCAGAAAGAGTAGTTCAGGATACAGTGCTCTGGGTGGGTGGTAGTCCTGTGCCATTTTCCTACTAAAATCACCCCCATTAGCTGATCAATCACTGATTCTTAATGTGATCCAAATGTGGAGAGGGAAAGTTTTCCCTTTTCTCCTCTGCTGCCATCCTGGGGAAAATACTTCATCTGTGTTGTTGGGATTTCCCCTCAAAATCAATACAAGATTCACAAAGGGGAAGGGGCCATAGCTCAGTGGGAGAGCATTTCTTTTGCAAGTAGACAGTACCAGGTTCAATCTCTCATATCTCCACGTAGAGTAGGGAGAGAACCATGGAGCTCTACTGCCAGTCTGTTCAGGCAATACTGAGCTAAGTGACAAAGTACTAATTATTTATTTGCTAAACTTTATCCAGGCTTCCTTCAAGGAAGCTTGGGTATGGCTTCCCTAGAAGTCTCCCACCTAAGTATTAGGTGCAAACTTGCTTAGCTTGGTTTAAAGGGTTGGAGGAAATCCACCCTGATCATTACTGTAAAAGACGTTAAGGTGCATCAAAGAATTAAGCACTGAAAAAGGCTGCCTGTATGACTTTTTCAGGACCTATGGCTTCCTCCCCCTGTTTCATTTGGGGTTGCAGGTTTACAGCCTGTTGTTCAGAATCAGGGAGAGGTGGGTGCCAGAGCAGACTTTTGCCTTCTATGGCAAAATTTGAAGATCTGGCACTGAACACAACTACATTTGGACCAGGGATCTTCACAGTGCTAGCAGGCAATGAAAGTCATCTCAGCACTACCGGTATGTGATAAACTCAGGTACAACAGAGATGTGTTCCCTTTTGCACTGACCTAAAGTAGCAACAGATTGAAAAAGCAATGCTTGTTAATGGGCATGAACAGACACATTTAAAAAGTGGGAAGCAGAGGTTTTGTCATAAACATTTTAGTTCCTCTTCACTCAACCCTGGAACATTTGTGTGAAAATCAAAATCCAGAAAAATTCACCACAATACAACTCAGGTCTAGTCCCACAACAATTTCAACATCTCCAGTTTTAATACCACAGTTCCTGGAAATGCATAAAACCTCTGTGTGTCGAGAAGGAGGGGGAAAGGCCATTTCTTAGGAATGTGCCAGTTCCAGCTAATTTGAGGAAGAGCAGGTCTGAGACACACACACACACACACACACACACACAGCTTTTATTCACTACCCAGTAGAGGGATATCTCACCTTCTTACTAATGCTTTTAGCACAGACACTCGGTACATTATGAAGACATAATATGGCACCACCTCACTCCTACACTCCTACTATTATTTATTATGTCTCTCTCTCTGGTGACAGCCTAAGGCACTGGACCTGAGATAGTGGATGAATTCTCAGACAGGAAGGAAATGAGGGAGGAAAGGAGGATGAAGCATAAGGTCCCTTGTTATAATCATATCAGCCACCATCAATGTGTTCCAGAATGTGGGTCTCCAAGTTAGATCTTTCCTTCTTCTCTCTGGAAATGTAGCTTTGGAACACAGACTGGACCTATAATAGGTGAACATGGTGGAGCCAAAGAGATAGCTCAGTCGGTAGAGCATGAGACTCTTAATGTCAGGGCCATGGGTTCAAGCCCCATGTTATGCAAAAGATTCCTGCATTATGGGATCAATAGATGACCCTTGTGGTCCCTTCCAACTCCACAATTCTATGATTCTATGACTTACACAGATAGAAGAATGTTAGAAGGAAGTTTCTAGCATATTCAGCAGCACACAAACACCAATGCATCATCAGGAAAAGCAGGTACTACGGTATTTCTTCCACAACACTCTTGCATTCATTGTAGGAAGCCAGCTATGTGGACTGAAAATCTTTGCCTGATTCCATACCACTCTGCATCAACAGTGCAGGCCACTAGCAGACTAAGCTCTGGATCAAGATAGTTGAGATGGAAAGCAAGGAAATGGTCCATCCGATCTGTGAAGATAGAACAGTGCAGATAAACACTAGGAAATTCGAATGATCTTCATGGCACCAATGGCCATAACGGATTGTTATTTCAGGAGTGGTCAGTCTCGTAGGCTGTGTCCTCAAGATAATGACTGCACATGTGCATATAGCCAACTTCAGTTTTTTAAAAAAAGGTCTGGAATCCTGTACACACTTACTAAGGAGCAAGTCCCACTGAATTCAGTAGGACTTACTTCTGAATAGACTGCACTCCAGACAACGGCACATGCTCTCCAAACCTATAGGCTCAAAGGTGGAAAGAAGCTGCAACAAGTATGAAACAAATTCTGATTGATTATGAACTCTGACTTCATTGTCCTTTTTGGCATTCTTGATTGTGATTCAGAACCAACAGTAAAGGCTGCTTCATTTATACTGAAATAAAAAACCTTCAACAGTGCAATCTTAACCCCTTGCTCAGCATCACTAGAAGGGGTTTGGATTAGGCAATGTTTTCTCACCATTCAGCTCAGCTGACTTGGAGGCCTCAGCTGTAATCACAGGCAGTAGGAAAGCTACTGCCTGAGGTGATCAGCAGAAGAACACAAAATGGAGCATCACAGGGGTCGAGTGGGGGAAGTATGGCGAGAGACAGATCCACAGGATCCATGACCAGTCTGTTTCCTGGAGAGGTGCACAATCTGCTGTTCCAGACTGTGGATAGTGCAGCAAAAACAAAACAAAAAACCCATCCTATCTTCTACCCTGGCTAGTAGGGCTGTAAATATGGGCTCGTGAACATGGTACTTATGCCACACATTGCCTTGTTATAGTTTGTTCTCCCCATCATGCTTAACTGTGTGTAAAACTGCAGCCCTATTTAGGTAATTTGCTTTTCTTTATTTTGTTTTAATTCTTTCACATCTCTCATTTTACATATGTAGACCTTCTGGTCTTCAGCAAAATAAAGAACACTATTTTGCTCTTATCAAAAATACTTTGTTTTTCAAAAAGTATAAACTTGGGACCTGTTGCGAATTTTATGATTTTGAAAACAGGAAATCCTGGTGGGCATGCGAAAATATTGCAATTTTACAAGCTAAAAAAAGAAAAAACATTTGTAAAACCTTTCTACTAATCCAAGATGGGGGAAATCCCAATAAATGTCAAGCTGGTCCATAAATTAACTTGCCGGAGGAATTATTCCGCCTTCTCCTTCAGCATGCAATGGTAAACCCAAGATCCCGCTTTGCTCCACACCTGGAGTTTTCTGGGGGATAGTAGTCCCTCCTCTGTGCCCTGGAGCAGACAGAATCTTAGACTGCTAATGAGCGCAGGCAGCCCCAATGCCTTTTGTCCTTTTTTCCAATACAGTGTTACTTACATTCTTTCTTTTTTAATTAAAACATCCCCGACTGATTTTACAAGCTGCTGCTTCTCTCCCAGTCTATCTCATATGCTTGAGTGCTAGTATTAATTATTAGATCCAATTTACTGTTTATACTCTGATGTTTTAACTAATTACCACTAATGGCAGACACCAGTGGGCAATCAACTTCATTTAGTTCCCACTGCAAACCACTCATTACCAGCACAGAGAGCAAAAGCAGGAGAAAGAGCGAGCAAGCCCACAAGAGCTCTCTCTCCCTCCCCCTCTCTCTCTCTCTCTCTCTCTCCCTCTCTCTCTCTCTCTCTCACACACACACACACACACACACACACAGAGAGAGAGAGAGAGAGAGAGAGGGAGAGGGAGAGAGGGAGAGGGGGGGTGGAAGAAGAAGGAACAGATGCTGCTACATTCATGGATGAGTTAAGAGCAGAGGGTGAGGGTGTTTGCTGGGATTTAATATTAAATTCCCCCATGGCAACATACTTTGGGGAAAATTTCAAAATCAGGTGAAGTCTCCCGGTGCCCATAAATGTATTTTAATTGGTTTATTGTGGTTAGCGGATTTTAGTAGAACTACAGTAGCCACAGGAAGCAGCCCCATCCCATCATGTGGCGATAAGTGTAGGCCTAGGCAGGGCAATCCAAGGCTGAAACTAAATGTGAAATCTGACTGCACCTTGAACAGAAGACCAGATGCTTCCCCCTCTGGGGAAAATATGTCAGTATGAAGGTCTGTTGATGTTCAGAGGCAAAGTAGTGATGGCTGAAGAATTTGATTTCTATGAATTCCACTGCAGTCTACACCTCTTTGACTAAGAATGAATAATGTAACTATATTTCAGATTTCATACCAAATTTTGCAATACCATTTTCAACTTATAAGCTGTACTAAAATATGTAAAATGTATATATTTTAAGATAAAATACATTTAGAAATGTGCACATTAAGATAAAATACACTATTCAGTTTTTATTATTTTTTATTATTGTATGTTTAGTTCAAAACCAACAACAATTTTCCCTAAGGGCCAGAGGCAAGCAGCTTTGCCCCCCCCCCAAAGTGCATGGCCAGGTTCCAAGGAAGGAAAACAAAGACCAAATGAACTAGTGGTAGGTGACATAGCTTGAACTACATCACCTACCACTACCGGTAGCTCATTTGAGTAAGAGCATTAGATAAGACTACATAATGCAACTTGAGTAACAAGGTGCTTGTACTGAGAAAAAAATTACACTGTGCCAAAGATCCACCTGGACTAAAGAGCAGTATTACCATCTATGGCATTGGAGCACAACAAGGATCACGTTAATAACTTCCTCTGCCTCAGACCTGCCATTGTGGTACACTGTGGACCATGTGCATACCGTACATCATTTCAGCATAAGAAACCTGCTGCTAACAGTAAGGATCTGAAATCCTCCTAAGTATCAGTCTCTACCCACCAACAGAGAGTGATTATTAGAATAGATGCACACGCTGGTCTATGTACCTGTAGAGATGAAGTGCTTGGATTTTAGTACTTGGGTGGAAGCCAACAAAGGGCTAAATAATGAAATAACTGGGATTAGGTCACACTGCCTTCATGCACCAAATTCAAATCAACATAAATAGGAATGTGGCTTTCCACCAAATCCTGAACTAGGTCTGGAATGATAGCATCAAAAGAACAACTAATAATCCAGACCATGAATTAGTGGACCAAAAGGAGGAAACTATAAGGCTTATGTTGACTGGCAGGCCAGATATTGTTGATACTTGCTCTACTTTCAACATGTAGTATAACCTGGCTGGGCAGGAAATAAGACACATTCATAGGCCTTGAAAAAATATTTATTAGTAGCAGACAGCAAATTCAAATGAGTTATCTTTCACTAGATGATAACTGAGTACTAGATCTAAAAATGGGTTCTGCAAAGACATGCCCTTAGAGAGATGTCAAGACTCTAATCAGCAATTTCTTAATTTCAAAAATAAAAACAAGCGAAAATTAGAAGCTGACCACAAATGACTGAAATTTCTTAGGGCATGAATATCTTAAGGACTAGTAAAAAGAGAAAAAAAAAGGTAAAAAAAGATAAAAATATCTTATTTTGGAACACATTCTTAAGGGTATGCAGGCTAAAGTGTGCTGATTAATGCAAAGTGAGCTTATGGGTAGTGGCAATTTTACACAACAAATGCAGTGATAAGCAAAAGTATTTGTCTGCACTGACAGTTATTTGAGTTACCTTAAGTTCCGTCTTCAAAAATATCCCCAATCCAATCCCTTACTGTATTCCAGAGTTTCTCACAGCCCACTCCATTCCACATGTTCTGGACTGAAACATTAAGGGGAAAGAAAGCATCTCCTGCCACATGGTAAGGAGAAGTCATCTATTGTTACAGGTGTGAAATGTGTATGTGTGTGTTGAAGTTCACACTGCATTCTTGCCAGGACCTTAAAGAAACACCATGTGTCTATCATGCAAAACGGTAACTGGCAGTCTAGATTCTGGGACCATATCTATGTTGATCACTCAGTCAGAATTCAAAGCACATGACAAAGGCATTGGAAGTGGGCCAGCACTTCCCAAGAGGGTATGGCACAAGCAGTTCTGCGTCCCTCTCCTTTTCTGATTTACTAAGATTAAACCAGATAACTCAACAGGCTTTGGAGAACTGAGTAGGGGAAAGGAACCTCTGTGGAGTTAACTGCCTCATGGGAAGATACATTATAACTGCTCACACATCTGCAAGGTAATTGATGTCAGCTCTTGCAGTGCAAAGGCTTAATCTGTCCCCCCAGACCCATCGGCCCTGATGCTGCAGATCCGGCACAGCTGGTTTTATGGACTGTCACCCCACGACCTTTACAAATCCCATCATTCCAATCAATACATCTCATTAGCGTTAGGTAAATGTATGGGGCGGGCTGGGAGGAAAAGTTGTAGGCAACAGGGCTTCTGACTGCCCTGTTGCCTGTTTGCTTTGAATCTTTTTTGCTAGCAATAAGGGATGGTTATTAAAACCAAACATGAACTGAACTTGCCATATCAGCGAGGCCAAGCCGTTAACCCACCAATGCTGTTAAAGTCATTTCTCCCTCTCCTTGGGAAAGAGTCATATGATTAACAATTTTCCATTGTGCTGGATAACTGAAACCATATCAAACCCTGCCAGATATGAGGAATATGACGCTAGGTATCCTGCAGGCCACAGCACCATTGCCTTGACTCATGGAGATTGTTTTACCACCAGCACCGCCTGAGATGGCAAGCAGAACTAGCAAAACAAACATAAAAATATGGAAAAGGGCCTAGATACCTATGTAATGGCCAGGTGGCTTATAGATTGTTGGCCATTTGCTCCACAAATTCTAGTCCAGTGAGAACAGTTTGTACCCAAGAGGGAACCTACTGACCAAGAGTTACACCCAGTGCTTACTGACATGCACCTCAAAATCTCATGGTCTTAAGTTGTCTGTCACATATGTGCTAGGATCAGTCAAGAGTATGATTATTTATGTCCAATTTGCTGCTCAGATGCACTTTTGGTCAGTAGCTTTGTTTTTTTTTCCTCCCTGCATGGTCTTCATAGTGAAAAATGCATTCATTTAACCATTTTCAAGAGAGCAGGGCACACACCTTAAAGCATGAGTATTAAGATATAAATGTCAATAAAATAAAAGTTTCTTCAAAGTGTCTTTGACTAAGCATAGGTGTTTCATGTGATAATGATTTGGAAACAAAAAACCAAAGAACCCCCTCTGTTTTTGAAGTCTCATAATTCTCCCATCAATATCAGGCAACTGGAGCTGGCTATAAAATCTTTAAACAGCTATATGCTTTCAGCATAAAAAGAAAAGTATAGCCCACATTGTGACTCCTTTCATGCACCTCTTCTCCCATACCTTTGGCTAATTAAACAATCTATGGCATTTTAAACTGGGGGGGGGTACTGTGTTCTTGTTATTGTGGTATGCATTATTGTGTTTTTATATTGTAAACCACCCTGTGATCCTCAGATGAAGGGTGGTATAGATATTTAGTAAATAAATAAAAATATTAATGATAAAGCACCTGATGCTAACACATAACAAGATATACAACACTGTTTGAACACCACAAGCTGACTTCAGTGGCCAACCACTTTTGGTTCAGCCTGGCTGCACATGCCTTTAATATAGTACTTCCATAGAAGCAATTCCGTTTCTGGGAGCAAGTTTCAGTGCTCAAATACCAATCTAATCGTATTGATCACTGTTTCAAAATTTAACTTCCTTCTGGATACAGTGAACAAGCTACCTTGGGGATCCACATCAAACACCTGTGTGTAAATGAGTTAGATATTTCAGAAACTTTATAAGACACACTGGGCATCAAGAGCTCAGGTTGTTTTGTTTAGGAGTCTGCGTGCTTGGCTATATTCCATACCGGCCATGTAGCTAAGGTAATATTTTCAGTTGAAAATATTATCTTCCTGGATGCAATTTCTTGCCCTGGCCTTGTAAATAAAGATTGGGGTGAGTGGAAATGTTGTCCCCTACCAAGCTGGTCATTGAATGCAGAAACTTGCTTTTACTTGCTTGTTGGCATTTAAGAGTCCTAACCTTGGCTCTGTGCTTAACATTTAGCAATTGGATAAGAAGAAATGCAAGATGCTTTTGTGCAGAGCTGAGATATTTCTAGGATTCAAATATAAATCAGTTCATACATAGGTAAGTAACATTTCAAATACAATAAGAGAAGCCGAATAGCTTATCCTCATGTGTAGGCTGGATGCATTTGTACCTGCTTTAGCTTTGCTGCTGGCTGCTTCCTCCTCCTCTACCATCTTGTTTGTGTGGACACTCTCCAGGGCTCTCAAATTGTTGACAAGCATGGATCACTGCAGTGGCAGCAAAACCATTTAAAGTGCTAAGCCGCCCTGGGCTTTAGCGAGATGGCTGTACGGCAAAGGCTCTTAGCATAACACCTGCCACAAGGCAGAGACAAGGGAAAATGAATAAATCCAGCAGCCAGCCAATTTTGCTCAGGCTGACACACTTCTCCTCCTGGAATTAGATGAACAGCTCCCCAGGCGCCTTGCCCCACAAGCTCACCCGCCATCCTGCATCTTCCACCAATGCAAGACTATGCTATCACACTCAGATCTCTGGCTTCAGGGGAGCAAGCTTAAACCAAAGTTTGAAGGAAATCCAGTAGAGGAAACAGAATGTGACCCAGTGGCTAAGAGCTAATCCTGAATGCTTTCCAGCCCAAAGTAATGTAATTAGATTATCTCAAGCTTGTTGCTATTCAACCTTTTTATTAATGGCTTGGATAAAAGAGTAGTGTACACTTATCAAAGTTGCAGGTGACACAAAGCTGGAAGGGACCATGAACACTTTGGAAGGAAATTCAAAACCCTCTTGATAAATTGAGAGTACTGGACACGTAATATTAAATTCCAATAAAATGATAACACAGGCCAAAAACCTCAAATACAAAAATAGGAAAATAAATGGCTAAAGTGTGCATGTACACGAAAGCTCATACCAATGACAAACTTAGTTGGTCTCTAAGGTGCTACTAGAAGGATTTTATTATTTTGTTTTTGGATAAATAGTAGCAATAGAGAGGGGTTTGCTGTATGATAAAATAAGCATGAGTCATGTTGACCAAAATAAGGTGGGAACTGAGATAATAAAACAGTTTGGGTTTTGGCTACCTGGAGGAGTATATCCTCAACATGTCCCTTCCTGTGTTTTAATATAATTTGGGAAAACCCTGTTTCAAGTGTCCCTGCTGTCTGATAGCAGACAGCTATAAGATTTAAGTTCTTCTCAGGTGTGGCACCCCAAACTTGCTCAGGGAATTTCTCTCTTCACCTTTTCCAGTGTGCACCCCCCCCCCCAAAGACAAGAGTCAAATAGGACTGATGTTTAACTCGTGAACCCTGAATTAAAATCATTTGTTATTGTTTTTCAATTCCTACTTTTAAGGTTGCATTAGTGGTATTAACAACTATGTTTTATGATAAGTATTTTGTTTTATTGTCTGTAGTTTTTATGATGGTCCCATTGTGAGCCACTTCACTTTGGCCAAAAAGAGGGATATCACAAATCTAAAGATAAAGAAAAACTAGTCAATGCACTTGTATGCAGCCCTGCTAGCCATCATCTGTGTTCAGTCAAATATATAATATATATGTTTTAGAAGTACTCTGTTCAGTCTTGAGGACCAGAATTGGGGGCACAATATCACATGCATGAAATTGCCCCCATGCTGGTGCCTCTGTTCCCCTATGGAAAAAAATATTAACTGCATGCCACTGGTAAGTATGTATAGGACTACAACCTAAAAAGATAAACTCTTCCTACAACTAATTTGCACCTGTCATGCTGACATTCATCCTGGCCACCTTTCCACCCCAACTCTATTACAACATAGACAGGGGAGCAGGAGGAACTGAATCTGCATCACTGCACTATATACAGTACCTGTTCACCACACCCGCCACCCTGTTTTCTCCAGCTAATTGATTTCTGCAGAAATTAAATCTGTTCCTATTACAATCCAATTTTAAGGCTCTTTCCCCCCTTTATTTGGCACACTGCACTATATTGACATGTCTTGATGCATGGGTTATTTTTGAAGTAGCAAAAGACTGAGTTTGCAATTGCAAGAAGAGGAAGAATGAGCATTCAGGAAACATGAATAGACTGTTCTAAAATGCTTACATGAATTACTCAATGCAATCCAGCTAATCTTAGGGAAGGGCTGTAATTCAGGTGCTTTGCATGCAGAAGGTCCAAGGTTCACTCCAGGTAGGCAGGTAGAGACCCTTGCCTGAAACCTTCTCAAACTCCACCCAACTCTAAAGAGAAACAGGCTGATATTATAGTAGAGATAGACAGGCTCTGATTGCAGGAGAGAGGGGAGGAAGTGTAGCCATGTCTGCAATCTACAGGTAACTTTGGGATCCCAATAAGGCATTGTTAATAGCAAAGACGATTATAACATGCAAGGGTCCTATGCTGGGAAATGCATATACTGCACTGAAAGATAACTGCAACATTGCTAGATGAAGAGCTGCAATATGATTTCAGTTGCTGCTGGCTACAGTTTCAATGGGAACTTTATGAAACACCTGGAACTGGAATTTACCTGGAAGCAGCAAATGCTGCAAAACCCATCTCTTAATGCAGATGCACTGGTGAAGATACCGTAGTTCCCAAATCCCCCAAAATAATTCTTTCTGAATGCAAGCTGCCTCTCCATTCAGATACCCACAAGGCCTTGGCAACAGAAGTATTTGAAGGCTGCCCCAAAGAAAAGTGGGGAGATACTGCCAACTAGTTCACAGAGCATTGTAGCAGGGTGAAGTATTGCTTTGACTCTACTTCTATCCAGGCAGTCTTCTCCACTATGACAGCTGCATCCTCTGAAGGGTCTGCAGGCTGGTAGTGGTCAAAAGAACAGTGCATGTGCCTAAGTGTGCCAGCGGTCTCAAGGAGCTTGGTGTATAACACCTTGAGTCCCTCATCCCTTTCCAACAGTGACCCTGTGATGCCTTCCCTATCCCAAAAGTGCAAAGTGGGGTACTCACCAATTTCTCAGCCTGAAATACCAGATACTGAAAACCTACCTGTTAAAGAGTTTATAGTTTGAAAAACTTCTGTTAAACACACAAAAACAGAACAGCCTCATCCATAATTTATGGATTGCTGCAGGATTAGGTGAAAAAATATGCCCACAGGATTGCTAGGACCCAAACCACAAGTTTAATGCCATCAAGTTAACAACAAGGCCAGATATTCAGTCACTTGACACTTTATTACATCAGTTAGAATTGTTAGGATTCAACTCCAATTGCAGCATATCTTGCCATGTTGTGGACAGTTCTGCCTCTCCTCCCCTAGTGTGGGTGGACAACACATTGCCTGAATGTACATGTCCATTTGTGCCAAGAGGGCTTCCCCGGGAAAGTTCATATATATAATCTCCACCAACACTGCCATGTTAGATTAGGGAGAGACACATGAGGCCTCCCACCCCTTTGTCTCTCCACATTATAATCCTCTTCCAAAAGGGCTGTTTGAAATTGCCTCTTTTGCCTCCCAGGAAGTTTTTCTGAGGTTACATAGAAAATGTGCAAAGCCTTGTGTCTCCACCCTGCTGCCAAGTTCCCCTTGATGTTGTCCCTTAAAAAATAAGTCCTGGAATCCATATAGGCAAAGTTTTACTTTGCAATTCCAATTCCTTCACATCAAAATGGATAGAGACTTGTACATTGGCTCCCAGTACATTTCTGAGCACAATTCAAACTGTTGGTGCTGACCTTTAAAGTCCTAAACAGCCTTGGCCCAGTATACCTGAAGGACTGTCTCCACCCCCATCATTCAGCCCGGACACTGAGGTCCAGCTCCGAGGGCCTTTTGGCTGTTCCCTCCCTGCAAGAAGTGAACCAGGCAGAGGGCCTTCTCGGTAGTGGCGCCCACCCTGTCTGACTTTTAGAAGACATCTGAAGGCAGCCCTGTTTAGGGAAGTTTTTAATGTTTGATGTTTTATTGTGTTTTTAATTCTGTTGGGAGCTGCCCAGAGTAGCTGGGGAAACCCAGCCAGATGGGCGGGGTATAAATAATAAATTTTTATTAGGGGAGGCACTTATATTGGCTAAAATGTCCAGCCAGCTGGTCTTGCCAACTAGTGTGAAAAGTAGAAAATGGTCCTCTGTTGTAATAGCCCGATCCCATTATATTTGGTATACATTTTATATATTTTTCTGGATATTGGGCAAGAATAGCTCCTACTTTCAATGGTCAGGTGAGGAATGAAAGATGGCTACTTAAAGAACTCAGGAAGCTACAGCGCTGTACCAATTTGAGTATCTTAAAACACGTGAGCAAAGGTGAATAAATTCTATGGAGATGCCAACACACAGATGCCAACAGTGTTTCCTTCTTCCTTACCATCATAATCACTGATCAGTACAAGGAACACAAAACATCCAGGGCAGGAGATGCTCCCAAACAATCAGAGTTTGTGTGTGGGCAGAGAAAGGCAGCTCTGTGCTGTCTAGGACATTTGGGGTGAATCCAGAGCTTGTACGCTGGTGTCAGCTGCAGAGGGGTGCCAGAAGCTGCTGGTGCAGGGCTAGCCTCCCACTCATAGCCCTAGCACAGCATGTCACTATTTTTATTTATTAAACTCAATGCAGCCTGTTTCTTTGCATTTGCTGGTTTCTGCTCTGCTGACCTGCCTCATGTTCCTATGCTCATGTCATCTGTCAGCATCAGCAGCCCCAATCAATCCCAGGGCTTGGAAGTCTTGCTCCCAGGATCAGGGGGCACACAAAATATGGCATGCCATCACTCTCTCACCCAGCCTGGCACTTCCCAAGCAGGTCTGGCGGGAGAGTCAGCCAAGAATGTCATCTGAAGAGCCCTAGGATCTAGCAAGGAGGCAAGGCTTCGCCCAAGGGGTCAGGCTCAGATCAGATATGCTGCAGGACCAGGGAAAACAGATGCATAATCAGTCAGGATTGAGGCCAGGGGTTAGGGAGCTAAATAAGAACCAGGAAGGGAAAAGATATCTGACAGCCCATGCCAGGTAGTTGTTACCATTAATTGGTATTAAACAGCTGTCAGTGGGAGATGAGCAGCAACTGTCCAGTCAAGATCACTTTAGTTATGACATGATCAATAAGAGGTGCTATGATGGATCTTGAGGAATACATGGGCCCTCCAGCTCTAAAGTCTTCCTGACAGCATTTTTAAAACTGAGTGTGTGTGAAACAAATGTAACTAATAACTAAAATAAAGGTTTCTGACAATTTAAAGTGAATTAAAACACACAGGACAGGTATGTTGTACAGGCCTTCCTAGAATGTACCACTTCCTCCAGTTCCCCAATCTTCAAAGGCTAGCACCCCAACAGCTAACATGTCATATTTAGTTTAGGCATTTTGTAGGCTAGATGCAATTCTATCCAATGTTGCCAAAGGACAGTTCCATTTCCCCCTTCCCTTATCTAATAACCTTCTTATCAGAATAACCTTGGTTTTGGTTTACCATAGTTGGATTAAACAGTTGCATGGCTATTGGGTGCAATACTGAGGCAAATGGCTAAAACTTTGTGGGGTGTCATTTGACTCTATGTAGACACCGTTCACTTTTTTCTATTTCTGAATTTATACCTCAAACAGCTTTGACTTCAGAAAAAAAGCAGTTTACCTTCTGGACATGGAGACTGGCCAACAAGAGCCTTAGGTAACCATGCTCATAGGCAGAGGGGCCTACTTCCGCAGAAGATTGAGAGGAGGCCAATGGAGAACAGTGGTGTTGCGACAGTGGGAGGAGCCGAGTGTGGCAGCAGTGCAGCTTCAATGGCTGGCGGCTCCTCTTCTCTTGTGCTTGGCCTCTTGCTGCTGCTGCCGCTGCTGCCGCTACCAACCAAATGTTGCTTCCCCTGTCTTTCCCTTATGCAGCAGCAGGAGGAGGAGGCCAAGCACAAGAGAGGAGGAGTTCTGCAAAATACTTACAAAATCTCTGCCTTTTTCCTAGCATACCAATCTCTTCCAGGAGGCACAGAAGAGTCACTGGATCAGCTCCAGCACAGCCTCCTGGCTCCCTCTTCCCTCTGATGTCCTGATCCAATAACTGAAACATCTGCTTCACCTCTTCAATCAATACTCACTTCTTAATAGTCTTGACTATCCACAAAAAAACCGGTGACATTAAATGTTAATTATATCTATTTGGATTCGAAAATTTTTTATGGCTTGAGTTAATTATACCCGGAGTCATAAAAAGGTTTCAGAGGAAAAGAGGCTGCTGCCTTTCTAGGCCAAAAGGCAAGCAATACAAAAAGAAGGGGGAAAAAGAAACATTTCTCTTGGCAGACATCTTACAGTGGTGCTAGGGGTATTAAGACATACCCAGGCACCAGGGACGCCTCTGGTACAACCTGATAAAATGAATGGCAAAACTGGAACACTTGCAAAGCCCCATACAAATATTTCACCTCACACTGTCATGCACAAGGAAGACATTATCAGAGACACAGAGCAGCAGCTGCTCCATCCTTCTTCCCTCTTCCTGGCAATGTCTAGTACAGTCTTCCCCAATCTGATGCCCTTTAGATGTTTTAGACTACAACTGTGCTGTCTGTAGCTGATGGGAGCTGAAGTCCAAAACACATGGATGTCATCAGGTTGGGGAAAGCTGGTCTAATGTAACACATTATGTAACTCAAAGTGATTGAGTTGTGCATGTCCCCATTCCTACATTATATTATTGGCTGTCAGGGAGACAGAGTGGGGAAACAGGCAACATGATGACACCATGTAAAAAGTTAGGTTGTACTAGATGTTACCAAGAAGTGGGGAGAGTTACTGATAGGCAGCAGTTCTGGGCTTCTCGTAGCGTCTTTAGTTCCAGCCCTGTTGCCAGATATTTAATGCTGCTGCTGCTCTACTTGTGCAACAACAAATTCCCTTCTCCTCCTCTCCCCTGCAGTCCCCTATGCACCCTCAAAATCTGCTCCAGAGGGTTGGAAGACCCTCCAAAGCACATTTGGGGATGGGGGAACTGAAGGAGAGGAAGGGGAAATCCCAGTGCATGAGCAGAACTCCATACCTGCAGTGTTGGATACAACTCCCTGTGAATGTTGAAGGTGGCTGTTGTTTGAACCATGATGTTGCGCTGGTATTCCAGACTGCCTTGCGCCACACCACCAATGCCACAAGTTGTGACACCACAGTAACAGTCACCATGTGTTTGTTAAGACACTGACTCATAGAAATTAACTTTGATGACAAAAGAATCAATCCTGTTCTTCTTAAATAAGACAGTCTCACATAATGGATCATATTTTACGATAAAGCAATCAGTCCTAAAGTTCTTCATAGGGCATGCATCAAAGTCCACAGTGATTCTTCAAGAGGGAAGCCTGATCTAAAGGCTTAACATGCTGAGTAATGAAGGCAGCTTCTATTAAATGGAAGCCAGTTTCAAGCTAAATAAAGTAAACTTTTCTTCTTCAGCTGGATATGTTTAACAGTCTTCATCTTTCATCCTTTTTCCTCTTCTCTGTACTTACTCCAATTTCCCATAAACGTCCAATCAACAAACAATGCCCTCACACAACTCACTAATCACCTATGGATTTCTTTCTACTGTGCTGCATAACACTATCATGAGCAGTCCTGCAGGAAAGCACAGTTTGGTGTCACCTCTTAAATGTGTGGCTGTAAATTTCTGTTATTTTTCTCAGTCTCACAACATGCCTGTGTCTCCCATATTCCCTACAATGCTTCTCAACATTAAATGAATGTAGAAATGGGCAAACCTGGGAATGTAAACTATCCTAAGAGGCAAGGAACAAGCACCCCTTGTCAGGTTTCCATTACTTGAAAAAACATTCAGGTGAGGATAAAATATGTGTACAATATTAACAACAACAACAACAACATCATGAGAATAAGTCCTTTGTAGGAACCAAAGATACTGTAGTGGTTAAGTGGACATCACTGTATAAGCAATTGCATAGGACCTACTTGCCCTCAAGTTATTCTTTTGCTCAAGCTCACCCTGTCCTTGGTCCCCAAAGTGAATCCCAGACATGTCACAATTTTTTAAACATTCACAGGTACAGCTTTTCTACTTCAAATCCAACTGGGTGATTCCCATGTTATAAAACCTCTACGCTTTGAGGCCTTATATACCATACACAGAGTTTGTGGCACTGCCTGTGTGTTATGTGTATTTGCCTGTAAAGAAGAATAAATGTTTGTTGTGCTGGAAAAGGCACCTGTATACAGGCCCAAACTCAAGGTTATCCAAGAAGAGTTGTTACAAATCAGCTCTCTCACACTACTGATCTCGCTCCTCAGTCCACTGGAAAGCTCTCTGTCCCAGGGCTGGACTGGGCAGCAGCAGGTAGCAATGTCAGGGCGAGGCCTGCCCTAAAGCCTCTGGGCCTCTAATTTACTGCTTTCCTCTTACCATAAAACTGAAAGGGGAAGGTGCCGCCTTTAATCGCTGCCTCCAGGGCCCCTCCTGGAACCACACAGCAACTGAGCAAAGGCTACGAGTTAATGCGTCTTCCGACACCTCTGCCTGATTCATGGGCCTGGCCTTGAGCAATAAACCGCTCAACCTCCTCAGCTGGGCAGCAGGATTTACAGCCCACAGGGGCTGGCACTCACATACAAAGACTTGCACACCGACCCACGAACACAATGTAACCACGCTGTGAGAGCAAACATATGTGCACAGTCATGAAGCAAGAAGTAGCCATATCACACTACAGAGAACAATATAATTCAGATGCCCACCATACACACCATTACACATATACACAACTATGGAGAGAAACCTCTCCAGTCACATGAACAAACACATTTATGTATCCAAGGAACACACATGCAGGAGCTATCAGGCAATTCAGGGGTGAACATGCAAATGTATACAAATATTAACACAAAACACTTCAGATCAGGATACATCAGTACACTGCCATACATAATCCAACCATTCTACAAATGGGTTACTGTGGGAACCCCATAAACTGTTGGGAATCTGGATAAATACGCAGTGGAAGTGTGGATATTGCTCACAGTACCAGTCACCACACAGAAGCAGAGCCTGTGTTGAGCATTCTACTACTGTGCCTTACCTCTTCCATTGTTGGGGCCCAAGAATTGATGTCTCCATCCACCTTGCAAGATCTCCATTCCTTGTCTTGTCATGCCAGTGTATTTATTCCAGTTTATTAACTTTATTTATTTATACTCAACTTTTATATGATAAATCACACTTAAGCCACTGAAAAGTATATCTTTGCCTATGTTTGTATCTGTAAATACATCATAGGGGAATTTATTAAGTGCATACCATATAATGCAATGTGCCAATGAGACTAAGACATGAAAAGAGATAGCCTACACGATGTCCTTTTTGTGCTTGGCAGACAAAGCAAGGGTGACCTCTCCCAAAAGGATCCAAAAGAGAAGTGAAGGAGAGACCAGAAGTGAAAGCTGCAACCTAGGAATATCAGTCTAAGATCAAATGTAAAGTCAACACAGGCAAAGAGCAGGGAGACAGTGGGGGAATTTGGGGGTTCACTTCTGTATCTGTTTTAACACCATGCAAACCCCTCTCAGCAAGCTGAGTTGCACCCCAGAGTTCCAACATCCTCCAGAGGCTGGACTATACCCCATCATCCCTGATCATTGGAGGGTACCATTTTGGCTACTTGTGGGATACATCATATATGTACAGTGTACATAAAGTGTACACTGGGTTGCAATCCTAGGTTTGTCATAATGCAGTATGTAGAATATCTCCACCAAAATAGAATACTGTACACCAACATTTTTCCTTCAGCATTCCACAAATATTCCATTCTGCAATAATTGCTCCTTGCAAAGCAAAATCATGCTTGGAATTAACACTTATGGAACAGGAATTTCAGGTTTGATTTTAACTTATAGTCAGGATGCTGATAGGAAAACTGAAAATATGCAAAAAGTGCCAGTGCCAGCTCAAAATTCCAAAGAGTTCTTTAGGGAATTCTTTGTGATAAGGGCTTAGAGTTCAACACTTGCTCTTTGCAAACATTCCTGATAGCTGGGGTCCCAACCCCTCGTCCACATAGATTAAATGACATAAATAAGAGACATTTGGGGGAAAAACCAATTGTGTCTGATTTGCACTTATTCTGGTCAAATAATTCCACTTCTGTATTGCAGAAAATGAGTGTGTTATGCACACATCTATCCATATACACTGCTAGCTCTTGTTCACAAGGCGGGAGTTTTGCAAAAGTCTTGGACATTATCCATGTCTTCCTTTGCATCAAATTTATGCACTTTTGTGCACACTAAACAATAGAGAGGGAAAACATTGTTATCTTGGAAGCAGAGTTCAGGAAAAAGCTACTGGTCTTTTGGACTCGGCAAGCCCCATTCAGTAGCCTTGCTTGTCATCTAGAATTTATCAGTCCAACTTAGATCTGCCATAATGTGCTGTATAACTAGTGCATAAACAAACTTCAGCATGATAAATGCCTTGCTTTGAAGCCATAAAGTTATTAGCTAGCGGCTGTTAGCTACCGCTGAGCACAGGGCACAGTTCTTCCATTAACCCCTGACTGCCCACCCCTGTGCTCATAAATCCATCAAACATGGAGGCAGATTTTTATGTCTCAAGGCAAGGGGAGCCCCACAGATATTCCAATGCACCAATGGGTAGGACCAAGACCAATGCCATATCTGGATGCTTATTAGTGGCCTTTTTTTAACCAAGGAGAAAACAGTGGTGTCAAATTAGGCCCAGTGGAAGTTTTGGGGTTCTACTTATTATAATTAAGCAGAAAGCAAGGGTTCTTTATGTGCTTTGGACATTTTATCATGTTCAAAGCTCTTGATTGGCATACATTATCCTGCTGTAGACAACAACCTTGTAATGTTCAATGCTATCATCATTACTATATTGGAGACGGGTTGGTACAGAAAATGGGGGGCAGGGGGGAATCACTTGGCTAATGCATTAAGTCAGTTTAAGGGGAAAGTGAGATTTGAACTGGAGATTTTCTGATTAGTCACCCACAGCACAGCCCTAACCATATCTACTCAGAAGTAAGTCATATTGAATTCATTGGCATCTGCTCCCAGACAAGTGGGTTAGAATGGCAACCCCAGTCTCTTAGCCACTATACCACCCCAGATCTCACTTGTTGTAATGGTAGGCTGTTGTGGTCCTGTCTAACCAAGACAGCTCTTTGACCATTTTGACTGACATCTGCAGCCTTGCAAAATAGATTCCTGTATGTGTTCTATAATGTTTTGTTGCAGTAAAAAAAATTAAATTAAGATTGATCTGTCAAAGCTGATCTGTTGTAGGTTAACTGGGGGCCAAGAGCTGAACCAAGGAGTAAGAGCTGAGGAACACCTAAACGAAAGAGAGCCAGAAAGAGCTTGCTACTCAAGTAATGCGCAAGCCAAGCAGGAAGACTCTGAGAGCCCTTCTTAGGACAAAATGGCCAGCCTTGATGGATTGGGCCAGTCTAAATCCTAAGAATACTTTGCCATGTAGATGTTAAAAGCTGCAGTTCTGATAGCTCACCACATGGGGCAGCCATGCACAGAATCAAAGGTTTGTGGTGTTTGCAACTCCAGGCAAGCATACTGTTTTTTTTTGGGGGGGGGGTTCAGACTTTGAGGCATGCAAAATAAGGGCTCTTTGCCAGCCTTGAAACAGCAGAGTTGACATGGTGATTTTGGGCATGAAAGTTAGAACTTTTCACATACATTTCTATAATGTGGCATGCTAATTAGACTCACCTCTGACTTTTGTGTGAAAGAGAATCAGCTGAGTCTTGATCCAAGTCTCCCTATGACTTGAATGGTCACATTTCAGAGCAGAACAACACATTATGGAAGAACAAAAGTCTGCTTCTGAAAATGGCAGCCCTGTGTCGACTCTTGTTTCCACAATGTGTAATGCAACTTTGCTCATGTCCCAGTGTTCTACCAGTGGCCGAAGCGTGTGGAACTGGGACAGGAAAATGCAGCATAATGATATCAGGAGGACACAGGATAAGCTGTACCAGATGTTAAGGCGGAGAGGAGACCTGAACAAATAGCTACTGTTTTCAGTAATGAGCCCTTGTCTTTTGGAACCTCTAAGTTCCATCCTTTGTCATTTCAGTATCTCCTGTCAGTACTGAAAAATCCACACTCCAGGGAATTTGCAGAGACAATTGTTTCAGTAGCTGGAGCTTAAGTATACTGAACTTATTTTGTTGCAGTGCTCCATTTCTCCTCCAAGGAAGACCCAGTCAACTAGTTGACCAGGAGACCAGAACCAAGCTGTGCAGGCTATAACATAGAACCATGAGTCCTGGGCTTTCAGTCTTATGGCTAACGAGTTCAATCAAGTGCCTTTGCCTCAGATTTTCATTTCTCTTATTAGGAACATCCCTTCTTCTGAGGTCAATGAAATTCAGTGAGACTGGTGATCTATCCAAGCGGTTCTCATGACATTCTGGGGGCCACATTTATGACTGTAGTAGGGCAATCATCTTATTTCCGTAGAGTCAAAATACTGTTGTTTTGAAAATGTGGTGTTCCTGGGCATACTTCCAAAGAGGTTAATTCAAGCAGAAACCATTTCATAAAAGAAGGCTGCATGTTTTACCAGAACTCCCATAATATTATATTGATACTATACATTGTGTAATGACAGGGGAGATACAAAATAGGTGGCGGTCATGCTTTGTACTAGGATCAATGTCAACTGGCAAAAGAGCTGGAAAGCTCTTTGTTGCTGAAGAACTTGAAAGCCAGCATGAATTTTCACCAATACAATCTGGTTCTGTAAAAGGTATATTACTACATTATCTCTTGTTATCTGGAAATAAGACAGTAATTTATCATGCCAAATATCAAATGTACATAGATATATGTATACAAAATAATAAGAGACAATAGCAGCAGGATATTAACTCCCCAACTTTTCAAACCCATCAGGAGCTCCTGAGTCTATTTTTTCTCCTTTTTGCTGCTGAAGCAATAAAAAAGGAAAAACCAACATACAAATGATCTTGTTTATGGCGGCTAAATAAGCTGCATGTGCTTAATCCGTTAGAGTTTAATGAATTTATGACTTGCTTTGGAATTTGACAAGGGCCATAAAAGAGTAATTAACATTTATCAGTGTGTTTGCTACGCCTGCACACGCCCTCCTCCCCTTGGCCCCTCTTGCAGCGACAGTGTCGGGCACCGTGGGGGGATATAAAAGTGATCAATTAATTTTTAATAATCTCAGGGAAAGATTGTAGAGTTGCAGTATGAACTCTGGGAGTGTCAATAAATGTGCCAAAGGTCGGTTGCTCTCCTTTCCATATGCTTTCCAGTAAAGGTTGTTTGGAGGGGGGTGGGGTGGAAGACATACAAAACACTGCCATAGGAACCAGGTTGTTGAGCCATCTGAGCAGCCACACTCCAAACAGGTTTACCTATTAGTCTAGTGTGCACACACTAATTTCAACCTGAACAATATGGGGGTGGAATTTCCAAAGATGTCCTAAAGTATGGGAGAAGACCATCAAATAGATTCTGGTTTCAATGGCTTTCATTGTAAAATGCAAATGAAATGAAGCCCCCCTCCCTACTTCAAACAAGGCTGACAATGCTTAGTGAAGGATGGGCTTATAAATTTAATCAATGGATCAATCATATTTCACATGTTCATGTAGAAATTGTGTTTTCCAAATAGGTTACACACAATGTAGGACTTAAGCTACACGCAGGCACCTCCAAACTCGGCCTTCCAGATGTTTTGGGACTACAACTCCCATCATCCCTAGCTAACAGGACCAGTGGTCAGGGATGATGGGAACTGTAGTCCCAAAATATCTGAAGGGCTGAGTTTGGGGATGCCTAGCTACAGTCTTAAGCCCTGGCCAGCAGTAGCATCACATTTTGTAGGTTCTATGGTAGAATTAAAATTATGTATGGTCTAATGCCCAACAGAAGCCTAATACAAACAGTCATGAATTAACATGGTATAAGCATAATACACACAGCCATGAGTTAAGATAACTGCAAAGCAGTTGCAAATCTTCAGTAGCATCTGTTGACAGTCATTATTTAGATGTTTAGAAAGTTTGTAGGAATTTTAGTTGGTTTCAGTCTCTTTTATTGTGGTATTAACCTGTATATTGCAATTTTTAAAGTGATTATTGTATTGTTTCTCTTTTTTGTAAACCACTTGGATATTTTCCCTGCTATTCAGCCGTATATAAATTTTATGAATTAAATAGATAAAAATAAACTGTCTAATCCAGGATAAATTATTTGTCTGACCCACCCAGGCAATGGCTGGTTTGCAGGTAACAGTAAACAATGGTTTAGGAACTGTGGCATGGATGAGCCATAGCAAGCCCAAGCAAAGCATTCAGGTTGTGCACCCCCTTCTTCTCCTACCACCTCATGGCTGGGAGGAGGATTTCTACTGGCATAAATTTCTGTTTCAAATAATCTCATTTTAGCATCATGTGCAAACCAGGAATCCTGGTTTCAAATGAATACTGGTTCATTGTTAAACAAAACAACTTCAAACCAGACATTCCCCCCTTCTGTTGGAGGAGAGAACTGTGTAAATTACACCTAACCTGGCCTGCTGCCTCAGGCACAGTGGAGGATGATATACAGTCATACAGTTGAAGTAAGATCAGCTGCGTCCAGCTGGTTTCTGTATGTGGAAGAGGAGGAGGCACCATCTTGTCCTTTGCTTTAGGAAGCAAAATGCCTTGGGCCAGTCCTGATAACTGTGGTTTGAATACCAAGATTCCTGCTTCACATGTAGCATTAAAATGAGATTATTTGAAACTGAAAGTAATATTGGCAGAAGTCCTCCCAGCTGCGTGAGAGGAGGAGAGGGCAGGGCTTTGATCGGACTTGCCGACATGGCGTTGAACCTTCCATAACAATAATACAGTATACCCCACCTACCACCCTGAACACAGTTTGCAAGTAGTTCCCACCCACAATTTTCAGCCCTACCCACATCTCTGTTTTGTATAATAACATTTTCCTTAAAACATGCCTACACAAATTACGATTAACTGCCCCTGATGAGACAATGCTCAGTTTATTCCCAGCAATTTTTAGAAGTTAGAAGTTAGAGCAGTGAGGGCCGGGAAGCCAGGATTCCTAGGTGCTATTCTCAGCCAAGCACCAGAAAACACCTTTATTAAAAATAAATGTTCTCTTTTCTTACCTGAAAAAATGTGACATGTTTGATAATGCTAACAGCACAGTTATCCCCAGGACTATTATCATCCACCCAAACTATTCTTCTATTCATTTTCTGAACCACCCCACAACAGTAATAAAAGAAGGGAAGGAACACTTACAGAGAGGGAAAGTTAACGCCATGCGCTGGCTGGCCCCTGCAGACGCTGGCGGCCCTCCTTGGCTGTCGCTTCTATCTGGCAATCAATTGACAAGAAATTGAGATTATGAAATATGACAATGAGCATCACAAAGGATGACAATCAATCAATTGACTCCTACAACTGAGCAAGTGACATTTAACAGCAGAGATTTTCCAAACTCGGCAAGCATCATGGGATTAAGCATCTGAAGCTTCTGCTTCAAGTGCTGGGGTCTTACAAACAAAGCACAAAAGGAACATTTGTGAATAGACCATTTCTCAAAAGCCCCCAACAACTAACAGCTTCCCATAAGGTATCATCCATCAGAAAATTTGCCTTGAAGGCTAGATAAACTGTAGAAAGAATATTCAACTCATATATACTTTGCACTTCAAAAACCTGTTAAAGAAAGTTATATGCTCTTTGAGTAGGCATCACATTTTAATGTACAGACAGCATGAAGCAGAAAAACCACCCTTTCCCCAAGTAACTAGCCGCTCTTTTAAAAGTCAGCTACCATCTCTCTTAAAATATTGGCACTTTTTACAACTGAGACATGATCAATTTTTAACTCCAGAACTCTGTTTTGTGTTTGTTACTCAGTGCCCTTTAATGACTACACTTTCTCCATTCAACAGATAACTGCCCAAAGGAATAGATCTGGAAGGAATGTGTGACCTGAGGTGTAGGTGAACCTAGGAAATGGGCACAAGGGCAAGCATGTGGATAAGGTAAAAAATGCCAAAGATTGTGTGGTGTTCACATCTCAAGCTGCTTTCCTTGCTGGGTCACAGAACTGCAATCCATCCTGACCCTCTGCTCCTAAGGGCAACTAGTGGATCTGCTACCAAGAGGAGACATAATCAGCGCCTGCACAGCCTGTTGCATAACAAACTAGGGTCCCATTTCCTGTCCCCTGGAACCGTTAAAACCTCATAAACCACCAGGTCCCAGTTGGCAGGGAAGAACTGTTTCCTGCAGGTGTCCAGGGACCATGAATCACACCTTGTCAGTGATCTGGGCATGAGCAGACGAAACAAACGCTGCTTAAGGCAGGCATCTCTTAACAGTCTTGCCCATGTGCATCTCCCCTGTTCCTGGGGTTTGCAGTCTGACCAGTGAGGGGTTAAAACGGGTGTTAATCAGACACTTTGCAAGAAGCTTTGAAAACTCGCCCAAATATTATAAAAAATGCCTTTAATCATCTAATAGCCCAACGGGGTAGGTGATGGATGGGCTGATCTCCCTTGCCTGAACAGATGAGCCTGAGGATGTGGGCTTATGTTGAGGGGGGAGAGCAGACGACACTTTTCCTTCCTCCCCCCACCAAAGCAGTTAGAAATATGAGGTCACCCAGCGAGAGATGATAACACATTAAGGGCTCTTGAGAGATTAGCCTGTCAGCCTCGTTAGGAACAGGTGACTGGGGGCTGACTGCATAATTAGAGGCTGGAGAAGCCATAACTCACAGTGGTTTGGACAGCACGAAAGGGCCACATCCGCAATAGTCCTCTCTGCTTTGAAAAGTCACCTCAATAGGAGTATGGAATGCTCTCCCACATGGTGGCCTGAAAATCAGTGAGGTATACTCCCAATTGCAACCCTTAAATTCAGCAAGTGTTACATCTGATCTAGACTTGTAAATGTGAACAGCATACAGGTGCTCCATTATTGCCAAGAAGAAAATAAGACATAGAACAAGACGTTTAAGATTTATACAAATGGTGTGGCCTGTAATTAGGGAGTAGGAAACTTCCCCAATTCCCAATCCAGAAACAAACAGGTTTTATAATATGCATTGTTTTCCTGGATGCCCACTAGATATCTCAAAATAATTCAGTAGGCATAGATTAGTTTTGGAACTGGGGCCTTTCTGTTGGGTTCAGTCAGTGTATTGTGGTAAAAAGGGTATTCTGAAATCTGTTTTGATAATTGTGCATTTTAGTGGCATTCCTACAATTAATCAAATTACCACCCAATTTAAATTACAATCCAATTTTAGCACAAACATTATGGGAGAAATTCATCATCACACTTTTCCAATCATTCCATCAGCACAAGCATTTCAGTTTGCCCGATGAAACAATTTCCCCTCTCCTCTCCCTGTGCTGTTTTGGGAGTTCTTCGGACACACATCCCCAGAGTCAATTTAGGTTGCGGGGCATGCAGCAGGAGGAGAGGAAAGTCCCATTGCACTAGCAGAACTCCTTGCAATGGCTCCCATTAGCCCACCTTCATAAGTGAATCCAGCCTTTTGTCTTTCAGTGGTAGGCAAATTTACTGTAGAATGTCTTTTCTGGTACCTTCAGAATTCTAATTACTAGACCTCATTTTGATTGCAAAGATGGGCACAGAATCTAGCAATCCTAGCATACTGTTATTGTATGGCTTAATCACCTACAGACTGAGCCTTCCATAAAGACGCTGCATTTATTTGGGAATCATTCTTGCAGTGTGTTTGATTTCTGGCATTTTGCTTGATACCCAAGTATTTGTGCTGCACATTGGCATGAATGAGGAACAAGCTAAAGAAGTACACTCTTTGCTTCTCAAAGTGTAAGACTGAAAGGTTGTGCAATGGCACACTGGGCTTTCTTTTCTGTATGCTTCCTCTATATCCCAGCATTCAACTGGAATGTGACAGGAAGCTCGCATGCTGATGCTCAGCTTCATAGAGCCATACTATCTATTTGCTGTTAACTGTGCCATACAGATTGGTACCATAGTAAGAGATAGTCCATTCAAATTCTGCAGGAACACTGACCATACTGCCCTCACCAGGAGTCATGTACTTACTTTCACTGTGGCTGTATGCAAACCTAGACAGCTATGTGATTATGAGGGCTGATCTTGCTCACAATTACACACCAGAAATATGACATCAGTTCACATAAACCTGTATCACAAATATGCAATTTAAAGTACATCTACAGGTTTATTGTGAGGATGCAATACCCTTGAGCTTCTTGGAAGAAGCATGGGTCAAAAATATGCAAAGGAGAGGAAAGAGACAAGAGAGCTAGGGTTACCACTGCCTGTAGCAATAACAAATTGCTAAGGAAAGACAAATTGGAGTCCAGGTGGGTGTTCGTCACACACTCTTGATTCTATAGTAATAAAGCCACAACTGCTACGTTCATCCAACCACCATGAGCATGTGGTTAAACCCAGGACTATATAAATTGATCCACTCATTGATTTGCATCCGTTGTATACCACCCAATTAACAATGTCCTATGGGGAGTTAACAATATAAACTAAAAACCATAAAACTTAAGTGGAATAAAGCCAACCATGGTATTAAAATAAATAAGTAAATCCAGCAGCAATAAAACTTACATTCACACAACTGAGGTAAAGCCACTTAAGATCTTAAAGTGGGAAAATAAAAAGGTCGCCACCTGCTACTAGGAAGACCATAACATAGGCCCCAGGTGAGTCTCTCTGGGGAGAGCATTCAGGTGTCACCAATAAAAATGCCCTTTCTGTGACAGCCAGTCCTAGGATCAGTGTAAGTAAGTGTAAGATGATATGATCTTTAGGGAACCTGGCCGCAAGACAGTTTGAGCTTTGAACGTTAAAACCAGCACTTTGAATTTGACCCACTCCTCACATGGGAGTAGTGGGGGGAAAGGATCCGTGCCACAAGACTTGCATGACCCCAGCATTCTGACCCTCTATCTATAATAACAAAGGTGACTGCCATGATTGTAACAACTACCATAGTATCTCCCTGCTGAGTACTCCAGAGAAAGCCTTTGCCCACATAGTTCTCAATAGATTAGAGTTACTCACTGACAGGGCCTATCCCAAGTCATTATGCACCTTTAGAGTTCAGGTCAGCAGTTGACATTATTTTCTCACTGCGTCAGGAGAAATGCCGAGAGCAGAGATGCCCCCTGTACATCACCTTCATAGACCTGACAATGGTCTTTGACCTTGTCAGCCAAAAAGGACCCTTAACACTGCTCAACAAGATAGGACGCCCACCTAAACTCCACAAGATGATTGTGTCCTTCCACAAGAACGTGCACAGCACCTTTCAGTATGAAGGCTGATCCTTGGACGCCTTCCCTATAAATAGCAGTGTGAAACAGGACTGTGTTCTCGCTCCATATATTCTTTTCACTGTTGCTCTCCTATGCCTTCAGCTCAACTGAAGGTGGTGCATACTTCCATTCAAGGATTGACAGGAGTCTGTTCAAGACAAAAGTGTGGATGGTTTTTATCTGAGAGATGATGTATGCAGATGACACAGCCTTGACCCCGCTCTACAGAGACTCATCAACTGTTTTGCAAAGGGCTGCAGCGAGTTTGGCCTCACCATCAGCCTGACAAAGACCAACTTCCTGGGTCAGGATGTTGCAAGCACTCCACACATCAGCACTGGTGACCACACGCTTGAGATGGTAAACTATTTTGTCTACCTGGGCTCTACCATAACCAGCAACCTCTCCATCGACACTGAGCTGGACAAGCGTATTGGCAAGGCAGCTGGGGCCAATGGCTCACCTCTCCAAAAGGGTATGGGAAAATGTGACGCTAACAACTAATAGCAAGATGAAGCTCTACCAGGCTTGAGCATTGAGCACACTGCTTTATGGAAGTGAGTTGTAGGCAACTGACACCCGACAGTAGCAACGCCTCAATGCCTTCCAGGACCAAGTCTCAAACAAAGATTTGCTCCCCCAAGCCCACATTCCCAGCATGTTCACGCTTCTGTTTCAGTGATGTCTATGCTGGCTTGATCATGTCCAAAGAATGGAAGATGGCAGGATCCCCAAGGATGTCCTCTAAAGGGAGCTCGCTTCTGGCACTAGGCCTGTTGCCAGACCAACTCTTTGTTACAAAGATGTCTGAAAATGAGATATGAAGGTTAACAACATTAACCCTGCCGTATGGGAATCCCTTGCAGATGATCAAAGTGCCTAGAGTCAGCCAGCTCGTGTATCCACAGCAGCAACCAGAGGAGGAATGACTACTGGAAGGAGCACAGATAAAAGAAACACCATGGTGCACCTGTAGCAACAAAACCAGATGCCTTCATCTGTCCTACCTGCAATAAAACATGTCTCTCCTGCATTGGTCTCTACAGCCACAGCAGGCACTGTAACTCTCCAAAGGTTTGACTTTACAACAGAAGATGCACTCCTCCATTGTGTCACAAGACAGACAGATACAGCAAGAAATACTCACATATGATCAGAAAGGCTAGTCCCAGTTAGCAATCTAGCTATCTCATTTTGGACTAGCTGAAGTTTCAAGACTGTTTTCAAAGACAACTACCTGTAAAATGCATTGCAGTAATCCAATCTAGGGTCAGGTATGGGCCTTGGCCTGCAAGTTATATCAAGCCTGCCAAGCATGTTAGTCTAGCATCCTATTCTCACAGTGCTAACCAGATGCCTATAGAAAGTCCACAAGCATGACTCAAGTACAAAACCATTCTCCCCTCTTGCCTGACCTTTACTTCATAACTCCATATGAACATGTACTGTAGTTGATACCTGCTCTATATGGAGTCCATGACTCTTGAATTGTTTTCAGCTAATTATCCTCTCTCATGAAATCCCTGAAGGTGTCATCAGACTAACAGGCAACTCCCCCATCACCTAGTAATTATCCCACAACCTCTCCATCCTCAGCCCCTTTTGCCAGATGGATAAAGAAATCCCTTTCCCATTTCTCATCTCTCCCCCCCCCCCCGGAATCAATAGACCCACTGAAGAGATGATGACCTTGTGGATTCTTTGGCTGGAGCAGGATTATGAATTCTGGGGGGAGAAGTGACCTTTTCCAAATGTCACATGTCATTGGATTTTATATCAAATGTGGACAGCATGTTATGGGTATGCAGATTTTTCTGCCAATAGGTAGGTGTGGGAATGCATGTGCTTGAAATGGTGAATGCGGGCATCCATGTGATAAGAAATGAAAATCAGATGGCCTTGCAGCATAGACCAGCACTACACTGCATATATCTATCTATCTTGCTTTAAAGCATATTGCTTCTAGAGTAAAAGCCGATAAAATTTATCTGGCTTTTTCTTTTGAGTGTATGTGTGCAAGTTATCCACACACTCAGAAAGTTCTAAAGACTTTCATTTCCAAAATGCCTTGCCATGAAGGCTTAGGAATTAAAGTGCTCTCTCTATAAGTTGGCATAGACAGACCCTCAGATATCTTGAAATAGCGAGTTAAAGGCCTTTGTAGTTCTCACATCTATAGCAGCCAAATACTTATTGGAATATATTTCCCCATACAATGTAGCATAATGTTCAAAGGTATTTCCATACTTCTGAATTCTACCTCTGAGTTTGTCTGTGTTTTTGTGTGTTTTAATTATAGTCCTGGTCACAGGAGTTAACTCATAGGGGCCGAGGGGTCTTCAGCCCCCCCCATAAAATATTTGTGGGGGGGTGGGTTCCCTCAAAGTTGTTGGGCATTGCCATTCAAATAGTGTGTGTGCACTGTGTCATGTGATCGGTTGTGTGGGGTGGGGCTTACTTGCCCCTTCATATTTTACTCAAGTTGGCACCCTGCTCCTGGTGTTGGTTCAAGAGTTTCTTCCTTCAAGTGTACGTATTTAAGGAACCATGCATAAAATACACACACAGTATGCAGATTGCACACATTCTTGAACACTCAAGAGATTTTATTTGAATTGGATAACATTTGGTGGGCACAGTTTGGCTCTCAGGAGAGTCAGAAAGGACCCACACTCATAAGCAAATATACATAAGAACAAGTAGTGTAAAGGGATGAGGACATCAAAATATCCATAAATTTATGCCTGGTTCCTTCGGTGTGCGGCACAATTGTCCAACTAGAATAACAATGTCGGGACACAATTGAGGGACAAAGCAAAGAAGAAGCGACAAGCTGTGTTTGTTTATCCAGTTTCCCCTCCTAGCAAGAATGCCCTGACACAGTGTCCTGCAGTGCTATGGCTGCAACCCCAACCAGCTAAATTTATCCCAGCTGCAGTTGTGTTTACAAAGCTTGTCCTGTTTACATTGTTGCCCCATCCTGCTCTAATCTCATCCAATGGCATTTTACAAGCTAATATGCACTGTGCTCCATTTCCTTGCCTACCCTGCCTGTGATGTGGCAAGGACAAACGTGGTCACACTGAGGTGTGATGAGGAAGCCTTCTTATCTAGGATGGAAGGAGCAGAGTGGTATTGTCATGCCTGTTCAAGTGTGTTCTCGTGAACTCCACATCCACTGTTTTCTGTTTATAGAATTCTGTTTACTCCTGCAGTATTAATTAAGTGATCTTCCTGTTCATTCTAATTCATTTCTAACATCACACTTGCCCAATCTGAAATGCCAAATTCATTTACACCCAAATATAAAAGAATGTATCCTATGAAGAATGCTAATCACTAAGTTTGGAAAAGTCTTGTTTTGTTTTTAAAGGTTTTGTGGACTTCATTTCCATCCCAGATACTCCCACTTGGCCTTGGTCTCAGAAGACTGGGGGAAAGCTGGGGTGGGTAGAAGAGAAGAATTAGAAGGGTAGGAAAGTATTTTGGCTGATGACAAAAAGGATCCTAGAAGCAGAAAAAGAACCAATCGAGGAAGAGAAGAACAACATCAAACAATTCCATGGCAGTTCCAATACCGGTACATCTCTAGAGTTGCCTTCTAGTTCAGACTTTAACTCTACCATCAACCACACCTCTGGGCCCACCTTTGATGCCTCAGACACACAAGAAAAATGCAATACTGTACATCCATAAGACCATGATTGGGAAATCTCATCTTCAGCATGGCACCTGGTTCATATATCATTAATTTTAGCCATACATGGTCAGATGATCTGATCCCTCTCTCCCTGGTGCAGACCTAGAACCGCACACATCTGAATGATCAGGTGCCCGATGTGGCATTTGGAAAGGACATGGCATGAAGTGGCTCTACAAGGCCTCAACGGTCTCAAAGGGAGACACAAAGTGTATGTACTTCTTGCTCAGACATACAGCTCTTCATCTCCGGAAGAGGATCCTTTAGTCAGGAAGTCGCGGCCCTGATTACTTTGTCTTCCCCATTTAAGAACATCCCTAACTGCTCCTTGGATGGCTCAATTAGCAAAGTGAATATATTATATAAAGTCTAAAAGATTAAACTATCACAGGCAGCCCATAATTTCATGAAGAAGTCAGGGGAGCATATCCCTCTTATTAACTCTATAACAAATGTGATGAAAATGTTCAAATAGAATGTTAATGCAATGTTACGTGTAATTTTCCCAGGCGATCTCCTGCTGAAATATTTCTTTATTAATAGTAATTGAGGGTATAAATTATGAATGAGGCGATTTTCTCCTTTCACCAGGAAAGACGTCCTAATGGCAATAATTCTTTCTAATCATTTTTGGAGAGTGGGGAGAGGTGGAGCAAAAGGAAGGGCTTAAAAAAAAAGCCCTCTAGGAGAACGCAAAATGCAAAAAGAAGGTAAAAAAAACCAGAGTATTATCATCATGAAGAAGGAATACTTTGTTCTTACACTAAGCATCTGTGTATATGAAGCACACATACTGGAATAAATTGAAGATTCTGTCTGGTCAGGAGAACCAGGTTAAAACACTCACTGAGTGACAAAACTTGATGGGTATCCTTGTGTCTAATCTATTTCATAAAGCTATTGTGAGGACCTGAGCCTTCCATAGTGGGTTCAGAACCAGGCCCTGGGTTAAGTCAGGCAGGAATATTTTAGTGACAAGAGGCAATTATAGAAAATCAGACCTCTCACCTGAAGCAAGTAGTATTGCCCTGTCCTTATTAAAGCTTCTAAGTCAGTCTTGTTCCCTAGTTTAAAACAACAAAACTAGTCTGTGATAAGCCTCATTTGCCTTGTTCAACCTTGCCTTTACCTTGCCACTGCTATCCCAACTTGGCAGGTCTTACCTGTTAAGATATAAACTGAAATAATTAGATCTATATGATTAAAATGGCTGATATATACAAGATCCTACAACCAAAGATAGTCAACACTCTTTGACCTCCCTAACCCAATTTGCTAACCTCTAAAACTCCCATGCCCATTCACTTACTTCCATTCCCAAGCCCTAGATGGGGTTGTTGTTGTTTTTACTCCATTTTCCCTTCCTTGCTGTCTTTCCTGTCTCAGGCCTCCAACTCCCATACCAACTCTTCCCCTTGAACTGATAGAAGGGCAAAGTGAATAGGGCAGGTGTATTCACCCTGATGAATATGTTTCATTCTGCAGTTATGTTTTTCCTTGTATGCTCTCCTCTGTCCATCCACTTCTAGTCACAGCTAGAAGATGGGTCACTGGTCCCATGGTATGAGCACATGATTTGGATGTGCAAAATGTTAGGTTCAGTTCCCATCATCTCCATTTGAAAGAACGTAGATCTGTGCCTAAGACCTTAGATATCTTGGCAGTCAGTGCAGACACAACTGGGTTAGACTGCATGAATGGTCTGACTTGCTAAAGACAGCTGGAGATTTTCAGACTCAGTTGTATTTAATATAAAAATTGGATGTTGTTGGGTTTTGTAGCTTGTTTTAGTTTTACAAAACAAATACAAAAATATTAAATAAAGTACAGCAAAATACTGAAACTGTGCCTAAGTGAATTTCTGAAGTTTCAGCTCTAACAGTTGAGGCAAATACTTGTTTTCTTTGACAATGAATGGTTAGATTCACAGGAACCAACCCCTAGGGGCTGAGGTTCCTTGGACTACCCCAATAAAATATTTGAGGGAACTGGGCCCCTTTGAAGTTGATGGGCATTGTTGATGGTGTGTTGTGTCATGTGATTATGTGGGGCCCCCCAATGTTTTATTCAAGTTGGCACCCCTGGTTAAATTATTCCTCTTTTGAAAATGTTCCACTGAAATTTTCATCTACTGCCCCTTGTTCAGCCTCCTTCAGCTTAGTTAAATACCACATTAGCAACCAATACTACCTCCTTGTCACTGAATTGCCATAGAATGTAAAGCAGGTAGTTCACCTTTGGGTAAAAACACTTATTAGCTTCCAAAAAGAACATGAATTAGAGACTGGGTATTGTGGGAGAAGAAATTCCAAAAGTAGACTTAAATAATATGTTTATGTATGCTACCACGGCTGCAAGGACATTTTAGCCCAGAAATGGAAGCAGCAGGAACTTCCTACTTTGGAAGAATGGCAGATAAAAATGATTGAATATGCAGAACTGGCAAAGCTGACAGGGAAAATCTGAAACCAGCGTGACGAACTGTTTGAAAAGGACTGGAGTAAATACATGAAAGAACATTGTACTGTAAACATTTGAGAATGTTTGCAGGTTTGATTTAAAATATTTTGTAATGATAATTTTTGAAACTGATTTACAAATACTAAAGTATTTTTTTAAGTATAGTAAGAAGGTAAATAAAGTGATATAACCATGTTTCTCCAAAAATAAGACCCGTCTTATATTTATTTTTATATATGTCTTTTTTATTATTATTAAGTATGGTACAGTTTAACCTACAAGGCCTATCACTATGGCTTATTTTCGGAGAAACACGGTAGAAATTCTAAGAGGATTGTGATTGCTTAAGAAAGCCAGGGAGTGGGAGGGGGGAAGTCGATGCTCGGTATGAGCAAAGTTGTATGTGATGATATGATTTGATATGAATGTGACAAAGGAAAAATATGAGCTCAATGGCACCCTTGAAAAATATGAAAACTTAATAAAAATTATATATATGAAGAAAATTAGAGATTGGATAAGCTTGTTGAGTTTATTTCACAGAACTTGAAATACAGTTCTTGTGCTACATAGCACAACTGATCTTGACATGGAGAGGATTTTCTTGCTCTTGTTTAGGCAGGGTACCGTCTAATGTTTGCCTGCAACATTTCCCTATAGAGATATAATTTCACACCATCATGTGTGGCCAGAAGATCTGTTCTGCAGAATGTACACAGACGGGATGAGAACTGTGATTGACTTTGCCTTTCCAATGCATACACCAAGAGTAGACTTGGTGAAATACACACTGTGGGAAAGACCAGCTGCTTGCTCATGAGTAGCCTAGCCAGATGTCAATCCAGATAGGGATTCATGTGGGGCTGATGAGAGGCCAAAAGACTCCAGAGTCCTCACCTCAGAGGAAGTCATGGAAAGGGAGGGAATGAAGATAAAGAAACTAGTGAGGGCAAGGGTAAACTGGATTATCTACTCCTGCCACACACCTCTGATGAGCCAGGCTTCTCTGACTTAATGGAAAGACAGAGAAAGGAGTATAAATTGTGCTCCTTAAGGAAGCAAAAAGCAGCTACCATGAGTTCTAAGGAATCTGGGACAAGGGATGGGTGATTCTGTCATTTTCAGCTTCTCCAGACAATATGGAGTTCAGTTCTCCACATTTTTGCATGAACTTGCAGGAGGTTTTTTTGGGGTTTTTAAAAAGTTCTTATAAGAATTTGTCTTTGAATCACAGAACTGTAGAGTTGGAAGTGACTCTAAGGGTCACCTAGACCAACCCCCTGCAATATCGGCATTTTAGTGTGTATTTCTTCTAATATACACATTTTGTATACAATTTTCCCTCATATAATGCATTTTTCTATGTTATTTTGACCAATATGTGCATTTTTATGTACACATTCTCCTGATATACTCTTTTTATGCACAATATTTGCCCTGCATCACACAATTCAGAGAAGGGAAAATTTAGAAGGATAGTTGTGTTTTGGTTTGTGTATTTCTTCAGAAAATGTGAATTAGGTTTCTTTTGTATTAAAATGTGAAATAAACAGACACAGACACACCCATTCTTATTCAGGATGCTAAGAAAGGCAACAGAAATATATATGCTTGTCACAGATGATGATTTACATGCAGTTTTCCTATGTCTAAATATATTAAATCATCACCTGTCAATGGGTCCTTTAACTAAATGATACATATTATTGAACTGAAAATACTTGACACAGTAATATCCTCCTTGCAAATAATACAGATAAGATTAAATTCCAATGTATTCCTCCCTCAATGTATTTCCTTTTAAAGGTTTACCAGCAGGGCACTGTTACTGAAGTACAGGCCTGAGGGACATATGACAGATTTTTCAAGGAGCCCTAGGTTGAATTAGGGTTGGGCAATATCAGGTTTTCAACATCACAATGTATCATGTAAAACCACCACCACTCCCAGTGCCTCGTGTGGAGAGAGGCACAAGGAGCATAGGCCCTGGCCCCATAGGGCGCTGGGGTGAAACTGCCTCACTCCCAACGCCTGCCTCACTCCGCACCTGGCACAGAGGAAGGAGGCAGCAGGAAAAGAAAGGTAAGGTGCCAGGCGGTTGGCAAGCCCCACCCGCGACATACTGCTGGGTGAAGGCGCCATTGCAATCTGGCCCTCAAACTGGTCCTGGATGATGCATTAATATATCGTCCAGGCCTAGTTAGAATACCTGAACATTAACAAAAAGGGGTGAGGTGAGGTAGGAAACAGGCCTAGACTAAGCCTGGCTCCCATCATCAAATGTAAGACTCAGACTCTTGGCTCAGGACATTCCAAAACTTAACTGATAAAATCAGCACTCAGTCTCAGCACCAACTCTTAAGTACAGGATACAAGGTTCAATGGTTCATCGGCAGAATTCTAGGATATATGGCTAGGCATAAGCAAAGATGCTGGCCAACACTTAACACACCACTCCTGCTCTGCTTTTAAAGAATCAGGCAGGCCTAGTCAGTTACACAGTTCTCATCTCAAGGGAGAAGACTGAGTATACAAGTGAATGCTCCTATAGGGTTTGTGTGCGCGCTCTGGGTCTTTTCACAAGGGTGCACATGGGACCATTTTCTGCAGTAGCTCCCAAATTGTAGAATGCTCTCCCCAGGGAGGCTTGCGTGGCTCCTTCATTACATATCTTTAGATCCTAGGCGAAAATGTATCTCTATAACAAGGCCTTTAGTTGATTAACATTCTATGGCTTTTTAAACAGGTTTGTGGGAGTGGGTTAATGATTTGTTTTGGATTTTTTATATATTTTGGATTCTCATTTTGTATTTTTATGTTGTGAACTGCTATGGGATCTTGGGATGAAGGGCAGTATGCAAATTGAATAAATAATAGTAATAATATTTGGGAGCTTAAAGTGAGCTCCTGATTGGTGCTGGCAGTGAGTCCCACCTGCAAAGGAACAATCAGCTGATTGGCAGCACTAGGAGTTCCCCATTGGGAACTCTCCAAGCACATATTCCCAGCATGTTTGCACTCCTGTCTCAGCAACATCTGTGCTGGCTTGGTCATGTCTACAGAATGGAAAATGGCAGGATCCCCAAGGACATGCTCTTTGGGGAGCTGGCTTCTCTATGAGGAGCAGGCCCATTGGCAGACCAACTCTTGTGTTACAAAGATGTCTGCAAACATGACATGAGGGCTGGCAACATTAACCCCACCATGTGGCAATCCCTTGCAGACGGCCACAGCACCTTTAGACAATCAATCAGGTTGTGTATCCACAGCAGAGACCAGAGGAGGAATGACTGCTGGAAGGAGTGCAGAAAGACACCAGGGTACACCTGCATCAGCACAACCGGATGCCTTCATCTGCCCCAGCTGCAACAAAACATGTCTCTACGGTCAAAGCAGGTGCTGTAACCAGGGCCGGCCCTAAGGCAAGGCTGGGTGGCAGCCTCCGCCCGCGTGGCAGCCTCGCTCAGAACGGGAGGGAGCGCTGGAGGGATAGTTCGCGCCAGGGCGCCGGCTATGCTTAAGATGGCCCTGGCTGTAACGATCCAACAGTTTCAGTTCACCCCCTTTCATTGTCTCCCAAGACAGACAGGAGCCAACCAACTAGAGCAGTCAATGGGACTCTCGTCAGTGCTGATAAACTGATTGGCACTGACAATGTGCCTTCAAATAAGCTTTCTGCAAGCCCCACTTTGTCTGTTTGCAGCCTGCTTGCAGATCTGCAGAGAAAAACTCCTGTTTGCAGGAGTTGTCGGAATCCAAACCACCCCGCAAACAAACCTCAAAGCAACTCACTGTAACTACTGATCAGCTGGTTTGGGGTTACCAAAAACTGCTTTGAAGTTGTCCCTTGGTGCCATAATAACATCAGGTGATCAACATGTGGGTGGCTCAACCCACCTGTCAAAATTGTCCTGTGGGAGAAGTAATTATCCAGATCACCAGCTGGATCCAGTTCCTCACCCTCTGTGAGAAACAACAATCCTAACAATCTACTCAACTTACGCCGAGGGGCAGGGGGCAGTTTGGATCAGCTAAGGCTGCAGAGCAGAGCTGTCACAATTATTATTTAGTGTTGTTATTCTTTCATATCAAACCCATATGACATGAAACAGAATTAGCCCTACAATTGAAAACAACAGTAAGCAAGGGGAACTAGCATCCAGGGCACTTGAACTCCATAATCAGCAATATTCTGCTTGGGAGTTGCTTGGGTTCCCTCTCCTGATACCAAGATGAAACTACTGTACTATCCTCTTAGCTAAATCACTCTCCCAAAACTGAGAGAATCAGACAAGGCATCCTTAATTCTTGCAGAATGAGAGACGCAGAATACTAGAATACTATAACTGCTGCATTCACTGGGAGGAGAAAGGGGGTGAGAAGCAGGTACTGGAAGCCAAGAGTCAGGTTCTAGTGGCTTGGAATAGGAGAGGGACTGAACATCAGGACTCTTAGGACTGGAATGAAGCCTGGTGGGCTGGAGAAGAGGTTGCTTAGAAGTGAGGGAACACCTGCGTCCTTTGGTCCCGCTCACCTGATTGAATTTGCAGTCCATTGCTCGCTTCTCTCGCAGCTGCAAGGCACGATCGCCCGGCCGCCAACCCCATGCTCTCCCCGTCAGAAAAGGGGCTAATTCAGTTATCCCAGTGGCATTAGCTGCTGTGAAGGATAGCCCGCCAGCGCAGCCCATGCGCCTGACATAATATTAAAGACCTCGCTGCCCTTGCTCGGGGCAGATTAAGCTCTACTCATTGCTTTAATGCCGGGCTCCCCACAAGATGCTGCCCCTTAACTCTATTACCCCCTGCTTGGAGCTGCCTGACCCATTGTTACCACTCCCTCTGATAATTCACCTCTCTGGTAACTTTGCCTTCTTGACCTCCTCCTGGAGCAGCAGAATGAGGCTAGAATGATCAAACGTTCTACAGCATAGGCAGAGCCATACTTCTCTCTGTCTACTTCTAAGCCAGTCTTCCTATATCCCAGTTTCTATCCCATATTGCCATGGAAAAAGCCCATTGCAACTAATATCTCCCTATACTCAAATGGCTCCTAGACATAGTCACATGCCTGGCAAAACAACATGTACAGCCTCCCTTAAATAAAGCACGGCACAGTTTGCATGGTGCTGCTGGCAAAGGGAGACCAGGGGTGCCATTGAGCTCTCTGGTCAGGAATGAATGAAAGACAAGGAGAAACTAAGCAGACAGGGTGGCTCTGATAAGTACCCAGGACCATATGTCCTGTCATTCACTGACACAGCTTCACTCCAACAAACCAGGTCCTTTATATTCCATCAGCCGCACCTGTGGGACTAGTCTTAGTGCAGTTGCCATCGTTTCGGCTTTTGTCAGATAAATGTCAGTGCGACTCTCTGAGCTATCCTAGGTTCTGGAGAACAGCTACTGATATAGGTGCATGATACCTTTCTGCTCTGCTTCCCAATTATCCTGCTACCTGATATGCTGGTGATTCATTACATGCAACTCTCTTCCAACTCCTGCTCACTTTCACCTCTTCAGGTTGAATATATTCAACACAGTGCTATGACAATTGTTCCCTCAGCTCATGCATTTGGTTCAGCTTGCCTGATGGAACAATCTTCCATCTCCTCCCCAGCATGATGTTCTGCAGGTTCTTCCAACCCCCTGAGCCAACTGGAAGGGGAGAGGGGAGAAAGTAGGATTCCACTTCTGGTATCCCACAGGCTTTCTACCCTAGCTAAAACAGGACAGGGCCAAATGCTACCCAGATCAACTCGGCCTATATTCCCAAAATACCAATTTGTGCAACATGGACCACAATCTTATTAATGCTAATTAATACAAGTATGAAAGAAGTGCAGTGCTTTCAAAGCATAAAAACAACCCAAAACTGCATATAAGCCATGTGGGCTTTCTCCATGGTACTTACCAAGGGACAGAATAGGAAGACACCTGAATACTCCACTGTACTCATAGCAATTCTTCATACTAGAGTCATTACTCATCTACATATGTTAATGCTCTAAGGCAGGCATGTCCCGATCTACCGGTAGATCACTGGATGTCTGTGGTAGATCACCGGTAGATCAGTGGCTCCCCCCAAAGAAGCTAAAAAACTTTGGCTCCCCTAAAAAAAGCTCAACATCTTTTCCCTGCACCCCTAAAATGACCTGAACTACCAGAAACAGGGCTTTCCTTCTTAAAAAAAAGCTCAACAACTTTGACCTGAACCCCCAAAAATGGTGTAGATCACTGCCAGCTTTTAACTGTGAATAGATCGCAGTCTCTTGGAAGTCGGCCACCCCTGCTCTAAGGTAAGCAGACTTCAATTCCATCATCCAGAGCCAAGTGCAAAAGACATACATTTAGGATTGAATCATTCTGAGCCAATACATTTGCTTTTGAATACAGACCTGACCTGATACCATAGCCCTTCTACACACAAATACCCTAATTACCCTAAGCTTTCCTCATTTCAGCAGTATAATTCAGAGTGGAGGGGGTAGATTCTATTGCTTTTGTTGTTACACTATTTGAAGTCAGATATCCTTATCTATCTTCTACAAATCACCTAGAGATCTAAGGTAGATCCAGCTCTACCTTCACCTCTGCAAGGGCTATCCAGTAGAAGGTGGCTCTTCAAAACAGAAACAAAGACTGAAGGAATGCAAGAGGAGTAGAAGGCATGTTGTGCTGCTTCATTGATTTTTGTTAGAGCCATGCACACTGGAGAATGGACAACATCTGAAAGTCTGTGCAGAGGGAAATGGCAGTGTTGGCTGGGGATGCAAGTTGGGCATGTTGTTCTCCTTTCCTCCACTACCTGTCAGAATGAGGAGGGCTGGCTATACAGTATGCCGCCTCTGAGCTTTGGAACTTCTTGTGAGGGGGAAATGGAAGGTATATCTCCCCAGCGGTAAATGGCCTCATAAAAGTGACAGAAAGACGCTCATATAGATGCTTGTTAAATTTTTATTACTAATCACCTCCAAAGTCAGCTGCTATATTTAACTTGGGCAGGGAGGGGGAGAGGGTACTGAAGAAGCAAGCTGAGAATCAACCATGAGAAAAGTTGGGCCAACTATAACCCTGGAACACAAAAGTTATAATACACCAGTGTCATTCTCTGAGCTTGGCTAAGCCCAAACAGCATCATTCTTGGAACTATATACAACAAAACAACCTTAAGCGTGCCAGTCCCTGAGGGATCAGTTATCAGTTATCTACGAATGATATTATCAGATTGTTTTGGAAGTCTGCCTTTCTTGGTAATGTCACCCTAGTTTATATAATGCCTTCAGGCCCATCCCACTCTACCCCCAAAATCTCTTTTTTGCCAAGAGTGTAGATGCTGCTCTTCCCATTTATCCATCTTGGAGGCACCATATATATCTCCGAAAGGCTTCCCGGCTGCTCATATATCTGTCTAATTAATATTATTCCTAGCCCAGCATAGTCTTTTCCCCCTTAATAAGCAAAGTGCTGCTGACTTTATTACAGGTTTCCTCCTCACTTATTACTTTAAATCATATTCAGGAAAGAGCTTACGGAGGCAGATGCTATCTCCTGGCCCACATGCCACCCCAGTCAGCACCTTCATCCAAGCATAGCTGGGGCCACTGGGTGAGAAGGATGAGACAGGGGGAGGGGAATAGAGCAGGAGACATTCCCAGGGTTCACAGCTGCCAGGGGGCTCTGAACCAAAATGAAAGGTCAAGAGGTCACTGCTGTGTTGTCTGGCCCAAGCAAAACAGTATGTTCAATGAACACTAATTAGAGGTGGCCCAATATGGCTGCCTCAGCAGGACTTGTTTAGGTCACAGGGTGTTGAGAGAAGGGAATCTGTAGCAGGTGCAAACAGAAGCAAGTTTACCACCTTGTGGGACATAGCTGCAACTTGTATCTCTTAAAAAAACAACAACCACCTGCACCTCAATAAGCATGGTTTGCAATGTGAGCTCACTGTAGGCACACAGACACAAAATATATACACCACACATATTAGCCCAAATCATTCCCACTACTCGATAGGAACTTGAAATCATTAGCAGGGCAATTCAACACCATGTTCTCCTACTTACTGAGCAGTATGTTGACTGGTGTAAAATAATAACCCTGGCTTTTGCCAGGGACAGGCACTCACCCCTTCATCCCTGCTGAACTGATTCTTGACCAAGCATTTGCAGAGCAAAATAATTGTAGCCCAGAGTGGCAGAGTTGGAAAACAGAACTCCACAGAATGACATCCATGGGAATGGAGGGTGTGGAGAGGCAGCTGCAGATTGTTTGCTTGCTTGCAAGTAGCTCAACTGGTAATCAGCTTGGGGGGGGGGGTCCTGAAGGTGAGTTACAATGGGCATGATAAAAGGCCGCAGGCTTCCAGATGCCTTCTGATGCTTGTCAGTCTTGGAGGAAGTCATGGAAAGAAAGTAGAGGTGAATCCTGAAGAAGGCAGAGGCTGCCTCTTGAAAGGATAAAGCAATGGGAGGGTAGACTGGGTTTTCTACTCCCTCACTTGAGTAGGGCTTCTCTCATCAGATGGAAAGACAAGAGAAAAAACGATAGCAAGCAAGGAGCAGCTGTCAAAAAAAGCTGAAGAGTCTGGGACCCCCGTTCTGTGACATAGGGTTTCTTTACCTTTGGTTCTTCCAGTGCCATGCCCCTGCCCTTGAAAGAGTTAACCCTCCCAGGAATCTGGGTGCGGAGGTGAAAGGGTTATGTGTGTTGTGCTTGGACCCTCTGGTTGTAATGCAATTTCTCAGCTCTCACATCTATATTTATTCAGTTTTGTCAACACTCCACACCACCACCACCCTTGCACAGCAGTTATTGATCAGTCTAATGGAAGAGATCCGATTGCACACGCGCTGGCGTGCCTATGCATAGCCTCTCCCACTCCAGGCCAGCCAATCAATGTTGTGGTGTCCCTGAAAATTTGCCATAATCCAATTTGAAGATATGCTATTGTTTAATAAAAGCTGCACTTTTTCCTTCCTCTTAAAAGCACGTGTTTGGGTCCTCCCAGGCCAGCTGCAAAACCTGTCACCACTACAGCTGCACTCTCCCACTTACGAGACATGAGCAAAACAAGCCCAAGAGAGAAGCTCCTGATACAACGAATGTGATAGGTATTGCCAGGCCAACCCACAGTTCTAGTTGAACTGAGAGCTACTCAATTTCACATCATATACACAAGAACAGCCCTGCTGGGCCAAACATTTACCCAGACTAAAACACTGAGCAGGAGTCATTTAAAGAACCTCATCAGCAGAAGCGCTGTCTAAGGACTTCTGCTTGCACTTTAGAGCTTTCCCTCCTCTCCCCACAGTGTGCCCTCCAAGAAATTGACAGGAGGGTCGGAAAAACCCCAGAACAGCATATGGGGGAGGGGGGGGTCGTTTAATCTAGCAAGAAGATATACTTGTGCAGACAGAACATTTGTAATAGCATTATACTGAATTCCACCCTCTGTCTCCAGGTTTGGCCAGTACTGGAGAAACATCAGTGGATAACAGGATGGGGCTTCAACTGGTTGGCTGAACCAAGTGAGGGTAGCCGATTGGTGTCAGATCCTTGGTGAATTAGGGACTTCCCCTGCATGTGGAAACAGGCTCCAGTGGATTGAGTGGATCCACCAGTCAAGAAGGCGATTTCTGCACATGCTATGGAGGGAAGTGAGGTGCAGATGGGGTTCATCAACCTGGGAAGGTAGTCCATCTAGGAGAAGGAAAATTCTGATCCTAAACCTCTGCTGCCTTGCATGATATCTTCAGGAGAAGAAAAAGCTAGTAAGTAAATCCTAAACAAATCTGGAATGGAGACTGTAAGACAGTTGGATGGCACCTTGTACACCTCTTTCCAGCAACTCCTGCAATCAAAATGGTGCCAAACATATTGCTCTGCTTTTCTTTGGACCACATCAGCAAGGCCAAGAGGAGGGTTGTCAACTGGGCAGCCCAGGACCTCCATATACACTGCCCAGGCTTGTGCCCTGGGGAGGTCTCTTCAGTGTTGCTAACATAGCGGTTTGACTTCACTCTTGGAGGCACACTCCGTTGTCTCTCGGGGCAAATGGATGCCAACAACACATTGTTTGCTAGCTCCATTGGCAGAGTGAGGTAGAACATATCATTTCCAAACAACACATAGAAGTGTCTATAGCTGTTCTCTACTGACTTTCTCAAAACTAGTTATTTACCTTATTTTGTCTTGTTTTGGGCATCTTTCATCATTGACTAGCTAATCAATGTGAAATACTTGACTAAAGTCTTGCTATCCCAAACAATAGGGGGGGGGGAGCTGTAAAAAACGACTCTCATTGACTGGTCAGTCAACCATTTCTGGCAGCAGGACCTATAACAAAAAAAGAAAAAGAGCACTTTTCTCTTTTTGTCTCAGAGGCTGTACAGCAAGGAATATATGTGTGCTTATATTTATTGCTTTGTTTAGACTATCGTTAATGCACAAAAACAGAAATGCACGAGGAAAATATAAAGGGAATTCCTTGGACTGGACTAAAAAGAAGATGGAAGGGATTCAACATTGACTTCTATTAAGAGAATCAAGAATTGCAAAATACATTACAACAAGAAGAGAGGAAACAAACCACTCTATCTTTCACAAGCTTGCATTTGGACTTCTCTAAAAAGCCAAGCTTTGATCTTGGACCAGATTAGATGTGGTGGTATAAAGGTATGCAGCAAGGTCAAAGATTCTGGAGACAGATTTAACAGCAAGTAAGAATGGAAGCTACGAGCATGAGTTTGACCAAACTGTGGGAGGCAGTGGAAGACAGGAGTGCCTGGCGTGCTATGGTCCATGGGGTCACGAAGAGTCGGACACGACTAAATAACTAAACAACAAGAAGAAGAAGAAGAAGAATGGAACCCAGAGATCTGCAAGGGCCACATTATGCATTATACTGCAACCATATTGTAATGGGCCCTGAGAAAAAGGTGATTCATATAGACAAAGCTACAGGAGAGGAAATCCACCACCACTCCCACTTGCTTCCTCTTCTTCATAGGGGAACCGTGTAAACCTCTCAAATATAGATCAGGAACTCTGTGGGGGGAGAGGGGAAACAGGTGTTGGGGTGAGTTTTAGAGAGAAAGTGGTTGCGTAGAAAAAGAGTTAAACATACCCTTTATCTAGAAGTTATTTTCAGGCTAAAATTACACACAGTAATTGTCCCATGGAGCAATACAGTACAGATTTATCTTTCTTTTTCACATTTCTCACCTGGCACTGCAAAGTCCTAAATTTTTCTCTAGACTAATGGATTTGCCCTCACAAAGATACCTGACAAACAATTAGATGTCTAAGTAGTTACAAACTATTGACCCAATTTCCTTCTCAGCACCCCCATTCTCGAAATCTTTCCATCCCTACAAATAAAGAAATTCAAAAGCCTTCCTCGATGACTGGTGTAACTCTCTTTTGTGAAGAGTATTTTGTGAGTCTCTGAATCAGAACTCAATGCACATTTATGCAATAGGGAACTGGGGGCGGGGACACAGAAGTAACATAAATATAGGATAAGGGACAAAATGCCAGTATTTGTTTTATTGCAAATATTTGGAATTAAAATTAAGCTGCTGATCCCATGCTGCAAATGCACACTGAAACAGGCATACTTCCTTGAAGTGTTCACAGCATAGCCTTGTTCCAAGTATTGTTCACTCTGCCTGACTCCCAGCTTCAAGCATGCTGTGGCACCTGCCTTTCCATCTCATGATACAATAACGGTTCACACACGTAGATATATATATACATGTACACACAAAGAACCCCAGGATCCTTCTTGTCCCTTTGCATAAAGAAGCAAGAGCCACTGTAAGCTGAGGCAGCCACAACCCACTCAGGAATAGGGTCACACTGGCAGCCAGCTGAACTTGAGCCCTGTGGATCAATGGTGCTGCCCCATTCATGTCCGCCAGGGCTGAAACTCAACACCAGCGCTCAATAGTTTGAGAGGAGAGAGCAGGAGAGGGGCTACTGATGACTTCTCAGCTCTTCAAAGAAAAGAGCAAATTGAAAGGCTTGTCAGGAGTCAAAACAAAGCAGGGCAGGGATGTGCTGAATGTCAGAAAGGTTACAACCAGATGCAGAGAAGAGAAGGTTGTTTATGAAGAGGGGTGGTCACATGTCTCTGCTGGTCCTCCCCATTCCTTCCATTAGCACCTTGTATAACTACATTTCTAGCATTAATCAAAAATGATATACACTGAATAATTTTCCATTTTTTGAAATCACAGTGTATGTACCCACAGCAGTTTGAAGTGGATGTGACTCATGTGTGCATGTTTTTTTCATATCATCCACATGACACTGTCCTTATCCAAGTGGCAGCCTGCACTTCCCCTCAATTAATTTGTATTTTCCCAATGGGCTGATAATCCAATAAGAGGAGGAAATCCAAAATAAAATCACATGTTTCTCAAGTGTGGATGCACTGCAGTGCTGTTGTTGTTTTAGTAAAATGAATGTGATGACATTTTGCTGGGTGCTCATCGTCTAGTCATGTTCTTTCCATCAGCTCAAAGAAATGGATGAAGTGCGTCTCTTTCTACTGGTTGCTGCTGAAAGCACTTACACAGTAAATGGATACATACATATACATGTATGTATGTATGTATGTATGTACGGTATGTTGTTTTGCACAGAACTGCTCTTACAAAAAAAAGCATTACAAAAATAATAAAATTGGCCCTTGAAGTTAAAGGAGATGGGAAAGGAAATGGGGCAACACCCATGTGTGCATTAATGCCCTGGTAAATACACAGCCACAGAACACAAACCTGATTAATTAAAAAACTATTAAGCAATGTTTTTTATTATATCATCAGCTAACTGGTCATAATTTGACAAACAATATGGGAGGGATGGAGAATTCCAGCCCTTCTACCACCACCTCATTCCTCAAATGGAGGATCAGGTTTGCAGCTTGTTCCACCCACTACAATAACAATCTGCTGTGAGTTACAGAGCTAAGATGTCCCAATTCTTATTCCCAAATCGGCCAATGGGATACTCTGAAGATGAATACAAAGGGACACACCGGGTTCTTGAGCCAGTAAGAGCGACCTCCAACATCTTCTCTACAAGCCCTGGTGGCTTAGAATGGATTCAGACATGCACTTATCGTGCCAAATCTGATCCACATGGGTTACATAACATCCCAAGTGCAGTTAACCTGCTCCTACAAAGTCTAAGTGGCAAGAACCCACCATTTTAAGCTAGTCTCTTCATCAGCTCCTGCTGGAAACTATGCAAGATTACACACTATAGCCTCCAGAGTACACTAATTCCTTCTGATACAGAGGTGCCACAATAAATAACAGTGACATTTCAAAATGCACAGGTATTATAATGAAGAGTTATCCTTCTTCCATGAAGCTCAATTGTGGAATTAATTATTTATAAATGATATTTAGAACGCCTAAGCCTGTAAAACACCTTTTTAAAGCAGATAATATATGTTGACATTGGAGAACTAAACCAGTTCAATGTGATTAAATAAAGAGGCAAATTGCATGATTCACAGCCTAGTGTCCCACAGAACTTGCAGGGCTTTCAGTACACTTCTCTTGAAAAACGCAAGTGCCTGGCTACTGTAGGCGGCCTCCAGACCCTATAAACAGGTGCATACATCCAGTGTACAGCTACAACGTGAAGCTATGACTACATTCAGACAAGAGGTTTATTTCATTAGCTTTTTCTGGTTATAGTGCTAGACCTTCTGTCCCAATTCCTAATGTACTTTTTGCACTGCAGTACCTGTTGCGTTTGCTCTGTCCCAGCTTCTGCCAATCTAGCAGTTTGAAACCACACCAGTGCAAGTAGATAAATAGGTACCGCTGCAGTGGGAAGGTAAATGGCGTTTCCATGCGCTCTGGCTTCCGTCACGGTGTTTCATTGCACCAGAAGCAGTTTAGTCATGCTGACCACATGACCCAGAAAGCTGTCTGTGGACAAACGCTGGCTCCCTTGGCCTGAAGCAAGATGAGCGCCACACCCCAAAGTCACATTTGACTGGACTTAACCATTCAGGGGTCCTTTCCCTTTCCCTTCCTGTTGCATTATGGAACTGTGGCTTTTTACTGGTACATTGCCATGTCACACAATTTTTAAACAGCCCGAAAGAACTGTATGCCAGGGTACTGACCCAATTTTGTCATGTGAAATTACAACAGAAAACTCCTGCAGTCCCACCCTACCCCAGCCCGGTTACAGGGTTGTAAATGGATTTTTTTCTGGAAACCATTAACATGGAAATCAGAGCTCAACCTCTGTTAGATTCCACTAGACTTCCAGATGTGGCTTTTACGTCATGTGAAAGAGCACATAAAACGTGGAAATGAGCAGGTAAGGGAACGTCAGGAAAACAAAATAAAGCCTGCATCTCCTCCACTCAGGAATTTTCATACTGAGGCAAACTCATAGGGGTGGACCGGGGGCAGGAAGAATAGTAAACTGAGCTGTTACAGTTCTGCATTGTTCTATTTATTTTATTTAACAAAAATTATATACCAGTTGATTGTAGTAAAACATCTAAGCAGTATACAGGAACTATTAAAACGATCTATTCTTCTACAGTATTGTTTTTCAAACTTCTTACCCTTGATGATAAATAGAAACCCTTCAGACACCTGCCTCTAAATCCCTACAATTGAGAGATTTTTGGACACCTTTGATGTTGAACCCTCAATTTATATGGGGACCAAGCCAATAAAGTTGGATCTCACTGTTACCTACACAAACTAGGGCATACAACAGGGGTAGGGAACCATTTTCACCCCAAGGGCTGCATTTCCATCTAGACAACCTTTCAGGGGCCAAATACCATTGGTGGCTGTGGCCAGAGTCAAAAGTGGGAAAAGCAACAAATGTAAAAGTTAACTTTGTACACCAGGCTAGATTTTAAACACACTCCTCTCCTCCTTCCATCTAGACCAGGCTTCCTCAAACTCAGCCCTCCAGATGTTTTGACTACAATTCCCATCATCCCTGACCACTGGTCCTGCTAGCTAGGGATCATGGGAGTTGTAGGCCAAAAACATCTAGAGGGCCGAATTTGCGACAACCAAGAGGCATCATCAGAATTCCAGCAAACCCTCCGCTGCAAGAAAAGAAAAACAACATGCAACGTCCAAGGGGGATTTGAAGTAAGGCTGGTGAGGAGTGTGAACCTAAGGCATTGTTCCCCAAACTTGGTTCTCCAGCTGTTGTTGGAGTACAACTCCCATCATCCCTGACCACTGGTCCTGCTAGCTAGGGATGATGGGAGTTGTAGTCCAACAACAGCTGAGACCTAAGTTTGACAAACACTGCCCTTGGGAGAGGGTGTGTGGCTGATAACAGTAAGTAGCCTGGAGTGTCTTCAGAGCTAGATAGGAAAGCCTGAAGAGGTGTATTTGGCCCCCTGCATTTCTCCACTCCTGAACAGAACATGTCCAGTCCTCCCAAAAGGGTGTAAAACAGTAGAAAGAAAGCTGCAAATGGCAGAAGTGGTGATTCAGAGAAGCTTGTCAGCCATTCCTGTTCTTCTCATAGCAAATATTGTCTTTCTCAGAAAATTGAAAATCATTGTTCTAGAAAGCAGTAATCACGGAGCAAATGCTAACATCCCCAATGCCCCCACAAAAAAGAGACTTCCCAATATACGCAACCAAGTTCAAACTCCAAAGCAGAGAAGAAGTAAGACATGGCACTCTCTGAGAGGAACATTAATAGGCACAGGGCAATGGGCAGAGGGTTCTCTGCCACAGCATGAATTGTTAAAGAGATGACATGGTACATCTGGTACAAAGTCTATCCACTTCTTTGCAGGTGTGTGTGCTGAGGGAAAGGGTCTAGGTGCTGTTTAGCAGCTGTCCCCACCTCCCCTCCCCCTCTCTACTGTTGCACAGATGTCCCGTCAAATGGGCAAAAACACTGAATGACAGCAGATGCCCTATAAAACTGCCTTACTGAGCAGGTCTGGCATCTTGTTGCAAAGAGTCGACACAGACTAGCCCCCATGTGCAGGTAACAAGGAGAAAGGGGGTGTACACATCAAAGGTTCAACATTTGTGAGGCACAGCACGCAGGAGGGCGTGAATTATAGGCTTTGATGTTTTTGCTGCACCAACGGAGTTGGCGTGAAGATCGTTTAGAAACTGCCATTTGCAGCTGCCCATAAGGGCCAGGCGGACCCTTAAAACAAAGGATCAGATTTAACAGGGACTGCTAAGGAGTAAAGGAACGGGAAACCCAGCCTCTGCAAAGGCTGACCCCATTATTTGCAGGTTTTCCTTCCAATGTGCCCACACAGCACAACCAAACACTTTTGTCTAACTCCTAGGAATGATACTAGCTCTCTTTTTCCACCTACTTTCCAGCTGAAGGAAAGAGTGCATTGTTATATAGCCCTGAGGACTACATGGTCTTAAGATATTCAAGTTATCAATGTGCAGCAGGCCCATAGCAAATTAATGGAAGCTATCAGATGTGTGCAGCTCACTTCAAAGGAAAGGAGAGAAGCAAGGTTTATTAAAGCTTTAAAAAAAAAACCAGTTTGATTAATGATTAATTCCTCAATGACTATTAGTCAAGACGGATACAATCCCTAAATCACAACTGTGTCTCTAAGTCTTGCAAGCCAAAAAAATCAGTGGCAAGGAAGGGTTCTCTTTGTAGGGTTTCCCCTTCTGTAGACAAGTCCTGCCAGACCAAGTCAGATTTCTGATCAGAACTCTTATTATTGTCTATCAAGTTCAAATGGCCAACACAAAAGATGACTGATGCTCTCAGGAATAGATTTGCCATTGAGGCAGGTCTTATCTTGCTTGATGTCATTCCAGGCCTCCTCTCTCACAGCACCAATCTTCTGTTTGATGGGCAAGTGTGTGGAGCTCCTCACAAGCAACTCTGTGCATGGACTCTGTATGCTAGGTGATGTGAACTGAGGCTATAACGATACTGTGATGATTATTTCAGCAGAAATACTCTGCTTTTCCCTCCAGTCCTGGCCCCAGATCACTTGCCCAGTTCACCTGTGAAACCTACCTGAAACTGGTGCTAATGTCAAGGATATAGCTAGCACTATAGTTGTTGTTGTTTGTTGTTTAGTCGTTTAGTCGTGTCCGACGCTTCGTGACCCCATGGACCAGAACATGCCAGGCACTCCTGTCTTGCACTGCCTCCCGCAGTTTGGTCAGACTCATGTTCGTAGCTTCGAGAACATACTCACTTTAAAAATCTATTTAACAGTCCATATAGGTTCTCTGATTTAGGGAGCTGATGAGAAGAAAATAAGTGGGCCCACCCAGCTGCTCTAGGCAATGACCCAAAGAACAGGAACTGAGCATTTCCTTCTTCCAGCTGCTTCTTGCTCTTCCCTCTCACGGTCTCCTGCTTACCTCCTGCCCTTTCACCCTGCCTGAAACCTAACAGGACTAAGGTTTGCTTGGGGGGGAGTGAGAGAGCGAAAGAAGGGGTGACATCCAGCTGCTGCTTGTCTTTGGCACATGGCCAACTGCTTGTTCAGTCAAGTAATATAGAAAAATGAGTCTCAGGCAGCTCCTGCATTCTCCACATAGGCCCTGCCACCAAATTTGATCCATGTACATGCAACTGTGGCTTACACTGCACTACTTTTAAATTCACAGGCAGGCTGCTGGGTAAGAAGGCAAAACATCTCCATCCTGGTGTAGACAGGATCAGCCCCTGCTTCACTGAACTCCATTGTGTCTTTTGAAATGGCAGCCAATGACCACTTATTGGCTGGCAAGCAGAATCAAGTTTCTGATTCTTGTGGCAATCCATAAGTGACATGGGGTGGGCAGGCATTTAGAATGGTACAGTATTCAGTGTCTGGTTAGGGGGAGAAAGTAGGGCTGGCAAGGAAGTAATCATGTCCAAACTGGGGCTTGTATGTGTGCATGTATGCAAAATCTCTAGCAATAAAACAAAAATGGCATTCCTATATGAGCAAAAAAGGTACAGTAATCTGACATCAGGAGATTTACCAGACCCACAGGACGTGGGAGAGAGAACTCCATGTCCTACTAGCCAGATTCAGTTTCCCACCTCTGTTGTAGCAGGTCCAAATGAGGCATTCAATGTATTGTCTGATCAGGCTTTGGGATCAGTTTCAGATTTTGTGGTCTGAGAATGTGGACAGCGTGCTTGTCACTGTCCAGCTAATTGTCTTCTCTCTCAACCCCTGCCCAAGATGGCTGATTCAATCTATCCAAAGTGGGCCGATCAAGTGGGTCTAGGTTATGGAGAATGAGGGAGTGGCATCTACCATTCTTAAGGAGGAAACAGTGCACTTGCATCTAAAAAAAAAAAGCATCCCGTACATATTTTTTTTAACAACTAACACTCATTTGGTAATGTCCTATTTTTGAGTAAGTTGCTCAAAAGGGTGGTTTCAGTTCAGCTGCAAGAACTATTGGAGGATATTGATTACCTACTATTTCAGTCTAAGCTTGGACATGATTTTGGGATGGAATAAAGCTTCTTTGGCTTCATAGATGATTGGGAGAGATACAAGGGAATGTGACCATGTTATGCTTGCTCAGTTTCCCAGTGGCTTTTGGTATCATTGACCATTGTCTCCTCCTGGACCACTTCCATAATTTGGGAGTTGGAAGCACTGCGTTACACAGATTCTGCTTTGCCTGTGGGGATGGTCTGAGACAGTAACACTGAATATGACTGCTTTTCGGACCCCTGACAAGTTATGTTGTGGGGTGCTGCAAGAAATCATCTTCTCAATTTGCAATTTATACGAAGCTATTGGGAGTGGTCTTGAGGGGACTTGGAGCTAAATATTATCAGTATGCTGATGATACCCAGCTTTATTTCTGTCATGTTGTTACATCTGAATCAGGAACGATTCAGGGATTGTGTCTGGAAGCAGTAGTGAGCAGAAAGACAGCCAATATGCTGCAGCTGAATCCTGATAAGACTGAAGCCCTGGAAGAGTGTACCTGTTCAAGACAGGGTTATACTCCCCCTGAAGATATGTAGCCCTAATGATATGTAGCCTGGGGTGGAGGTGCTTCTTGATTCATCTTTTTCACTGGATGTCTCAGTGGCTAAGAGTGCCGTTTGTAACTGCATCAGTTACAACCATTCCTGGACTTAGACAGCCTAGCATTGGTAACCTCAAAATTGGACAAGTGGAATGCCCTCTATGTGGGATTGTCCTTAAGACTGGTTCAGAAGCTGCAACTTGTGATGTAGCAACTAAGATGCTAAGTGAGGCAAACTACTGTGCACATAAAAACTGTTAGAGGATTCACACTGACTACCATCTAAAGTAACACCTTCTGCCACATATACCTGTCCATTCACTAAGATCTTGGGAGATAGCCCTATTAGGTTATGTTACCTTGCAGAGGAACTCTCCCCTGACATACAGCCAGCACCTATCAATTGAACAATTCCTGGTTACTGTAATTGTAGTATGCTGTTGTAATTGGATTGCTTTTATTGTATTTTGAATTATTATTTTGTATTGAATTGTTTTATTATATACCATCATAATATTAAAGAGAAATGGTATATAAACATTTTCAATAAATAAATAAAGGCAAGCAAAATACAGTGAGTCATACAGCTTGGCTCTGGGAGCTGATCCTGACCATTCCCCTTCACACACAGCCACTTCTATTTCCAGGAATACTTCTATGCTTTCCTCAGCCGCTCTCTCCCGGTAGCTTTGCCACAGCTCCCGTTTGAAGTTGAACCAGATGGGAGTCTCGTCCAAGGATAAATAAACCAATCAAGTCTGAGAAAACAATCCTACAACCATCCTGCCCTCCTGCGTGCACCAATGAAGGAAGACCCCCAAAAATGCTGTGATGCTGGGGCCACACCCCTCCAGTTCTCCTTGAAATCACCTCCTCTTCACAGTGTTTGGTATGCTCTATTTGTGGGGGTTTGTTTTTCTAACATGGTGAACACATGGACTCTCCGAAGCCCTTTTATTTTTCCTTAGGAATCCTGGGGCTTTCAGTTCAGAGCCTTTCAATATACATTTGCACGCATAACTTTCTCTTTCCAAGGAGGAGGGGAAACCCATGTAATGATAACTGCAACAGGAGAAAATTGTAGACTTAGCTTATTTTAGGTAGAATATAACTCACACCCACCCCATTGCAAAACAGGATTAGAGGTCAAAAGATGTGGTGTGGATCTTTTACATGCTTTGCAAAAAAAAAAAACTTTTTATTTTTCTTAGTCAATTTACTAGGGACTAATCTATAAGCAGCCCACACAACATAATTTATTTCCTTCCACCAAGGAACACATTAATTTGTTCTTTTCTTTTTAACTTAAGACATCCAACATAAACAAATACAACAAAAATTAGACTCCGTGCATCACAAAATACATCTCTGCTGTAATGCCTTCTATGGTGTTCCTTTTTGCATAACAGCATCTAGAATACATAGATCAAGCTTATTGGTTAACTCCCATAAATACCGTATTTTTCGCTCCATAAGACACACTTTTTTGCTCCTAAAAAGTAAGAGTGCATGGTCCCTGGAGCTGAATTGCCCAGGGGCAAAAGGCAGATCGTGCTTTCTTTTTACTTTTGAAAGAGCTAAAGGCTAACAAGAGGGAGAGTGTTGAAAGGAACCCACTCAGCAGCTGATTGCAAGAGATAGGGGAGGGAGATAAGGCAGCTAGCTCCCTTCCTGGCCCGCCCAGGCTCCTTGCCCAGGCCTCAAATGTGCAGAGGGGGGCTGTTTGTTTCCCAAGGACATGTGACTGGCTGATTAGATTAGCTGTCTGGAAACTGTAGAAATGGGTCACTTTCCTTTCCTAAAGAAGCTGCAGAACTGTGAGCTGAACCCCATAAAAACAGGATTTTTTTCCCTTTGCAAGGAAACTCAACAACTTTGAGCTGATCCTAAAAATGGAGCTTTCCCCCTTTGCAAAAAAGATGCACAACTGTGAGTTGACCCCCCCCCCAAAAAACGGGGCTTTCCCCCTTTGCAAAAGAAGCTTCCTCAAATATTTAATGGGGAGGGACAAAGGCACCTAGGCCTCTAGGAGTTGGCTGCTATGCCTAGGACAATTCAAGAAAGCAAAATATTTTTTCTTGTTTTCCTCCTCTAAAAACTAGGTGCGTCCTATGGTCAGGTGCGTCCTATGGAGCGAAAAATATGGCAGCCGTTATTGCCCAGACACTGATCAGGCACAAGCCCCACCTGCTCTTGAGGAACAGTCCAACCCTCCCAAATATTGGAGTACTGGCCAATCTTATACTTAGGCTGCCAAAACTTCGAAAAGGAAAAAGGAAAATATTTCATCATGAATTTCTGCTTGTGGCGCCAGAATCTGGGATACAATCTTATTCATTTAATTTTCTCAACAGCACATTCTACCCCTATGCTGAAGGTGATGTACCAGCACAACTAGCCTTGTAATGCCAGAGTCCCTTTGAAAGGAAGTATCAGTCCTTTCTGGCGTGAGGAAGATACAACTCCATGGGCAAAAGACAGTTCCCCACTACTGTATAGTGCAATCCCAACATCAGTCCCCAATGATATGTGCATGTATACACACAGGCACACACTTAGGCTTGCCTGAGCATGCAGAAAGAGTGTGGGGCAGGCATACAATGCATCTTAGAGAAACCTGATCTGTTAACACAACCTCCCTCTTGATGTGGGCAGCCTGCTCTTTACAGCATTAAGGGAGCAACATTTCATGGAAAATTCAATAAATAGCCTCTTGTCCAGCCAGACGTCTGTAAACAAAGGCTTCCAAATTCAATCAGGCTGTGGCCTCACTGTGGCGTTTATGGGCAGGAGTGGAGATATGAGACACAAAGAGAGAGAGAGGGAGAGAGGGAGGGAGGGAGGGAGAGAGAGAGATTGTGTATTTATGTGTAAGGCCCCAGGTGAAGTTGTGAGGGAAAGGAAAAAATTCTTACCGTAAATGGGTAAGGGACCATTTGATGGGTTGAGGAAGCAGTTTCACTATTGGGATAGCAACTGCTGGTTAGGAGGACAGGGTCAGCATCTTACTCTATCATAGAGAGGGGTGCTCTGGTTTCCCAGAATAGAACTAGAAAAACAGAATCCCCTCAGCCCGTATAAGTTTTCAACATTGATTCAACACAAAAATTTAAAAATACATACACAGTAATGAAAAAAAGGGCTGCAGATGCACACAAGAAGACACACCCCATCTACATGTAGCCCCCATCTACACATGTAGCCCAGGCCAAAATAATATATCAGGTGTACAGACTCTTCTCTGGACACACAGAAAACCAGAAATTTACAAGTGAAACCTGCAACAAAATGTTGCAGCATGGAGTTTTCCTATTCAGAGTTCCAGCCAGCCAGCCAGCCATGCCTTTCTATAGGATATACTTCCCATTTCCCTGATTTGCACTTCCAAGCTCTAACAATTAATAAGCATTATGCAGCCACTAAGCATGCTCAGTTTTTTTTTGACTGGGGTGTGTGTGTCTCCCCTTTGGGTTTTTTGCTTGTTAATGTTTTTTGTACTTCTGTAAATATTGGGGTTCTCTCAAGCCTGCAAATATCCCCTCCTTGTACATAAATGGTGCCATTCACATATGCTTGTCAACTTCAGAAATAAAGGGACTGGTGTTTTGTTTTATTTGAAAGAAAATGTTTCCCCCACGTCTTGAGGTCAGTCTCAACTGCTGGAATGCAAGCGGGAAAGTAGTACTATTCCCTTGGGTGGGCTCCACAGAATCAGCTGCATGCTACAGAACGAAGGCATGTTGCCTACCCCCAAGAAGCATATGCTGAGATTCAGAGTTTCATCTTATAATGCTTAGAAAGCTTGTATACTGATGCTCAAGTGGCAGTTCTGCCATTCTCTTCCAAGTTCTCTCTCTCCTGTATGTATTTATCTCTTATCCTATAGCCTAACTTGCAGAATGAGGGACAAGAGGAGAAAATTATTTGGATCCGAAGAAAGAGGGGGAGTGCTGAATGCCTTCAGAAGAAGTTTCTACTACACGCCTAGCCTTGTGGGATTTTATTTTCCCAACGAGGTTTATTTAAAATATCTGTCACATTCACACCTAAGGTTGTTTTTTTATCTGCACTGAAAACTACTTAAGCACCTTGAATCCACAAAAGCTTACATCATAATAAATTTGTTAGTACTGAACGTGCCACAAGAGAGACCCTTTGTTATTTTTGCTGTGGGGGGGGGCAGTGTGATGCATTAATTTATACACCTAAGTAAAGCAAGAGTCACAGTCACACATTCCTACACACAAAAGAGGGGGTCATTGTACAAACTTGCAAAAAACAGTGATCTCGCTTAAAATTTCTAAAGGATAGATTTACACCAGAGATTTGAATTTGCTTTCAGCAATGTATTTAGAAGGGCTTGAAATACATGCTTTGTAAAGTTTATGCTTGTCTGTCCAGCTCTAAATTTGTGCTAAAAGTATTCTCTAGCCATTGTAATCTTAGCCTTTTCCCTTCCCCATCAGCACTCAGTAGCCAGACGTCACTTTTTGTCTCTACTGTCCTCTTCTGGGAACTCCGGAATAGCTTTCAATGTGGCTGGAGGGTGGGGTGAAGAACAGGATCAGAAAAGCTAACGCTAATCACCTCTGCAAGTGAATTAGGTTAAAACTAGATGTGATGGAGACATTTTTCACTTGTCCACTTACATAAAGTGGGGGGGGGGGTCACCATACTTTAACAGCAAGACAAGCACACAGAAGAGAAGGCTCTGAACCCTCTACCCTTCTGAGCCTTACCTTCCTGAATTTGGTTGCTCCAAACCCTTTCCCCTACTGCTGCTCCTCACTTCTGTGGTGGGTGGGGGGGTTACCCCACCACCACTGAAGAAGCAAGGAAAAGCGGCTGTAGCATCCAATGAGAACTCACAGGCTTTTTGGAATATCTTGCCGAAACCCAAAAACCACAACCACATGACCCTAGTAAGTGAGGCTTCAGAGGTGGGGCAGGCAGCGAAATGGGACGGGTGACTTCTGCCTGGCACTTTTCATTTCAGAAATGAGGCAAAATTCAGAAATCAGCTAGTAGAAGTGCCACAGCTCAGTGGCAGAACATGTGCTTCACATGCAGAAGGTCCCAGGTTCAATCCCCAACATCTCCAGATAGAGCTACGTAATGTCTCCTGCCTGAAACCCTGTAGAGCTGCTGCCTGTCAGTGTAGACAGTACTGAGCTAGATGGACCAATGACCTGGCTCAGAATAAAGCAGCTTCTGAGGTGCCTATTGTTAACAAGCAAATCCATCCCACAAGTTTTAAAATGGCATCCATTGGATTCTAATGCTAAGAAACCAACCCTAGCATGCCCAATAGCTCTGGGGTTTCTTTGGGGGGGCAACTGGGGGTTATCAGTCCAGTGGTGGAGCGCAGGCTCGCTGCAACCCCAAGTCAGGCCTGACCCAGGGGTGGAGCTACTGCGGCTGGCGCACTGCAACTGAGGAGAGTGGACAGCAGCATTGCCACGACTCTCCTCTCTCTACCTCTGGGTCAGGCTTGACCTGGGAGTGGAGCTGCAGCTGGTGTCTTTCGGCTGTTTCAGGCCAAGGGAGCTTGTCAAAGGGGTGTCTGGTTGTGCCCTGTCAAAAAAATGCACTTAGGACCACGGCCCCCACACCTCCCCCCCACACCACTGTATCAGTCTAAATCTAAAGTTTTGTAATTCATCAGAAAACTATATTCCTTTCAAAAATCCCAGCAGAAGAAACAGGCAGACTGTATGAAACATGGAATGGGGTGTTGTGGAGGTGAGCACCTAATTTACAGAGCTGGTTCTGGCTCCCTGCAAAGGGCTTCTTGACTAAAGAAAGGAAACATAAAGGGATATCCCTTCCCATCCCCAAATGGGCTTGTGTGGTCTATTCTGACATTAAGCCCATAATGTTGTTACTTCAAGGGGTAAACTTTGTAAGAGAAGAAAGCCACATACATGGCAGCGAGGAAGGAAAATCCCTTCCAAAGTTAAACAAGCCCTTTGCGATGTTCCCTCCCGCTTAAGCTCTACTGCTCAGGGCTGATAGGATCCATCTCTACCAAAAAGGGTCCAATTTGTCATGTCATGCCCAGCTGTTAACCTCCCGTGGTGGAGCCATAGGGAAGACTTGCTTTCTCCTATTTATTTATTTATTTGCCACTTGGACAATGGGAGCCCAGGGCCTGCTGAGCTCTTTATAATAAAGCCACCAACCATTCCCCCGCCTCATTCTGCTCACCCCCCTGCCCACCAAGAATCTCCCCTCCTCCTCATGTCAACACCACCAGCTAAACTGCAGGTGCCACTGGGTATTAACCCCTCCTTTGCTGGCCGGTCCATTGAAAGGCAATCACAGATGGGAGGGGGGGGGAGGAGGAGGAGCTGAGAAGGAAGAACAGGAGGACATTCGGGTTTTGTACAAAAGAGTAAAAGGCCAACCGATAACCATTGCTCCGGAAAGCTTATTGCATCACTGCAGGGGTGCTTAGCAAAAGAGCAGCCAGGCAAAAAAAATGGGACTGCCTAGCCACCCAGAGAGATTGGGGAGGGGGGAGGCTGGCATGCTCACTCCAGCCCTGGGGACACTTAGCAACAGTGCCCTGGCAGAAATGAGTGAGGACAGTATGCATTACAAGAGTTGAGAGTAGCACTTGTGCTGCTGAGCACCATGGGATCATTAGAGTGATGTCTATTGAAGCTATTCAAGGCCTGCAGGTTGCCATTATGCAATGCATCGTAAAGACAAAGAACAAAGTGCCAACTCTTCCCACAGCAAACAAAAGGGTTACCTTGTATCCTCCTGTGCATCTGCACTAAGAAGAAATTCTCTGCCCCCCACAATCCACCTCATCCTAAAGCACAAAGGAAGTGGGGTGGTTTCATTAGGCACATAGCTAAGTAGACATGCCTTGAAAGGGGCAGACATGGTCAACTGCAACTTGATAGCCATATCAATACTGGAGGAGGGAACCCCCTGTCAAGCATGACTTGCCACTTGATAAAAGAATCTTGACTTTATTGTGAGAGGTTTATGGAGTTCTTCTTTGTTTAACTTCATAGGTAATTTAATAACAAGTTTTAAAGACTGTCACAGGAAGAAGATACTATAAACTAAAGGGCTGTGGATTCAGGACAAAGATACAGAGGTACATTTATATTCAAAATCAGACAGGAAGAAAGGGGTGACATGAATAGTTTTCAACTTTAGTAATTTCAAGTGTTAAACTTATAAACATGCTAAAACCCAATAAAGTTAAGAAATAAAAGAATTTTAAAAACCAGCTTAGTTTTTAGCAGTGACACAGGGTAGACTTTGGACAAGAGGCTTCCCCATGAGCTAGATCTTTCTAATAGAGTAGACTGTTTTAGAAGAAATAAAAACTTGAAAACTGTTTTTTTCAAGTTAATTACTGTAGTGAATTTGGTGGATTGCATCATAACTGAGGTTTAAACTACTGTCCTGGTAAACCTTCCCAGACTTAAACTTTGGGAGAAATTTCCACCTGCACATCCCCCACCACTTCAAATCTATCTCTTAGCTTCACCCCTATTCAATCTGCCAGTATGACCAGACACCACAAGACCCCCAGCAGAGGCATCAACCTACACACACCATTGATCATTACGTACAGAGGAATCATCAGCTTTTATTCTCCAAGATGGATAAAAAGAGACATCTGGGGAAGTGAGCTGGTCAATACAAATTTCTCAGACCTATAAGAATGTGTTATGGTTGGACAACACTCCCAAATCAAATATATTCCATCTTTCTTTCCCAACAGAGGCAGAAAGAGTTCACACGAGGTCCCAACATGTTCAACATGCACTGGACTACAAACGAGTCACAGGATCAGGCCGCGCTGTTGTACAGTCATTCCAATGCATTCCTTAGAGATGCTTATGTGATGGTTGCCATCAAATGTAACTTGTCTGTTGCTCTTTCCATGCCACAGAAATCTATGGCTTGCCAAGGGGGCAAAAGAAAATAAGTAAGCATGCTAAGTGTGCTCAAGTATCATCTCCAGGTATTTTGATTTTTTATTTTCTTGGGGTAGATTTTACAACCCCCCCACCCCACCCCACCCCAAAAAACACAGACTAGATTGGGACCAGATGACCATGACAAAACCATTAAAAATCTTTATTGTTGGATTAACATGCTACTCATTTAGGGGGCAATGTGAAAATAACTCACATTAGGATATACATTCTTAAATGTGGGAAGCTCTATTCTTCTGTAAGGGGGGTAAGCAAAATGCAGATGAGGATCTATTAGTAAATCTCTGGTGATTTGCAATAGATCAACAACTACTTCCGTTTCTAACATATTTAACAATAGCAACAACAGAAGGGCTTCCAGTTCTCACCCCCCCCCCCCAGGATTGTGCTTTTAAAAACTGATCAACAGCAACTCAGATGTAGATTAGTAATTGTATGGTCAGGTCATATTAATGCAATAGATCAGTGGTTTTCAACTAGCTTTTTGTGACACCCTGGGGTGCCCTGAATGATGGTCAGGGGTGCCTGGCCAACACTGGCCTCCGTCCCTCTTTCCATCCCTCCCTCCTCTGATGCCCTCTTGCATCTTTGCCTCACAAATGCTCACACAGCTGTTTGTTGCAGCAGCCCTGGCTACAAGCTCCACAGGCAAATGGTGCCTCAGGGGCTAGCCAGGGAGTGCTGGCTGCCAGAAGCTGAGGCAGCCTTGGAGTATGCAAGGAAACAGGCAAGGAAACCTAGCCAGCCAGTCCACCAGCCCTTGCTGTTGGGAATGGACATACAGGTCCCAGGCCCCTGTGTGGCAGTGTGAGGAAACACCTCTCTTTGAGGGGGGGAGCTCAGTGACCATGGGTGGCAGCAGCAGCTGCCCAATGGACTCCCAAAGAGGGAGGAGAGGAGGCTGAGGGGACATCTTAAGGGAGGGTGCCTGAAAAAGGGTAAGAGGATGCTAGCTCTGCAGGCAAGGGGTGACATAACTGGGCTCCTGATCCCCACAGGAGTAAGGAGCTGTGGACTAGTTGAAAACCTCTGCAATAGATAATTGGCTCTTTGCTGCCACCCACCTTCCACTCTGGCTACCATTTTGCATCTGCCTCTAGTTGGTGGATCTCCGGGTTCTTGTAAGAAACCAAGTAGATCCTGCAAGCCTGAAGTCTTTCCATCATGTTCCTATATCTATGTAGAATTCAAGGGCGTACCCACCACGGGGCAAGTTAGGGCAGCTGCCCTACTCTAGAAGCAGGGCTGGTGGGCAGAGGCGGAGCACAGCCCGGCGGAGCGCGAGTTCGCCATTCCCGCCGCGCCGCGCCGCACCCTCCCTCCAGCTCCCCGCCGCGCCCTCTGGCAAGGCCAAGCGCGGCGGGGAACCAGGGAGCGCGGCGCAGTGGGCGGGAACGCTGAACTCGCGCTCCGCTGGGCTGGGCTCCGCCTCCGCCCACCAGCCCTGCTTCTAGGGAGGGGCACAGCCCGGCGGAGCGCGAGTTCGCTGTTCCCGCCCACTTTGTGGCCCCTCCCCTTCCGTGTCTTGGCCCCTCCCCTTGCCCCCCCCCTAGTTTTAATCCTGGGTACGCCCATGGTAGAATTCAAACTGCAGCTTCAAGTGCAACAGGCTAATTCTAACTGATGTGGAAAACAATAGGCTGGAACTGAATATATTGTTATAGTTGCTCCTCTGACCATAACTGTATGCTTGCATTTCTGAATTAAAATGGTGCTACACAAATGAGAGGAAACAAACATTTTCTAGCAATTCCTTTCATTGCTCCTCCTCTATCTGCTACATGACACTGGGTGCTAGCAAAAAGATCAAATTTAATGTTATGTTCAAAGGAGACCCATTTAATAACAACAGGGGCAAGGGGTTGGGCCAAGAAAAATTTAAGTTGCTAATAAAAATCAAACCCTAGCAGTTTGTAGCAGCAACAGCTTCACTGTTTCTTGCTAAGGGCCCAGTGCCATAAATAACCTTCCTGCATGAAGGCAGAGGAAAGCGAGGACGCAACAACACAAAATTTTTCATTTTTCCCCATAAATCACCACAGCGTGTGATAATATTTGTTTTTTCTAATGAGTCTCCTGTGATCCATTCTGGGAGCTAACATCAGGGCCTGTCAGAGGGTGATGTGTGGCATACTTCAGCGCTTTGCAAAAACTGCCAGCTATACAGATTCTACCCCTCCCTCCATGTATTTTATGCTAAGTATTAATGCAGTCAAGGTTTTTTGTTTTTGTTTTTTCATTTTTCCTGGGGACTTGTGGCTCTTCCGTGCTCTTCATTAGATCCCAAAGACCTTCAAAGCTCAGTTGTAGAAGTACACAGCTAAGAGACAGAGCAATATCTCTGCAGATATTTATTCTCCAGGTGGACAATCTGCCCCTATGCAAATTGCCCTCTGTTGTCATCTTACCGGCATGGACAACCCACTCAGCAAAGGCGAGTTATTCTAGGTGACAAAACATACATGCAGATGCTCTCCTACAAGGGCAAACTACATACACCAGAATAATTATATCCAATACAGCGCTACAGCACATTTTTTTGCATATGCAACAAAACATTCTCTCCCTCTCCTCCCTGTGCATGTGCCTTAATTCTGTTCTGAGGTTTCCAAACACATGGATTTTGGTAGGGCCCCGGGTTCAAAACCCCATCGTGGAAACAGGAATCCTTCTGCTGATGAGACACAATAACTGAATACCACCCAAAGCTTTTATTCCTCCTCAGCATTGAAGGGTGGGTGTTTTGTTGTTGTTGCTGTTGTTGTTTTAAACTTATTTTGCAGTTTATATTCATAGGACTGCCATACGTACAGGAATCAGACCGTCAAAATGGGGTCTTGGTGGATTTTCGCCGAATTGGCAAAATGTCTGGGGAAACCCAGACGTATGGCAATTAGGGTGATTTTTAAAGAAAAATGCTTTAAAAATAAAAAAAAGTCCCCATCCCCCAAAAAGTCAAAAACTTTGTCCGGATTTTCACTTTTGAAAATACAGCGACCCTATATTCAATAATTTGTGCCAAATTATTAAATATTAGCCAGCTGGGATGGAATATATCTATCTTAAAATAGTACAGTCATACCTTGGGTTACGAATTCTGCGGGTTGCACGTTTTCGGGTTGCAGACTGCGCCAAACCCGGAAGTTCCGGAATGGGGTACTTCCGGGTTTCAGCGCATGCGCAGAAGCACAAAAATGACCTCATGCGCATGCGCAGAAGTGCTGGATCGCGTCACATGCAGCACTTCAGGCTGCGAACGCTGCAGGTTGCGAACGTGCCTCCCGTACGGATCACGTTCACAACCCGAGGTATGACTGTAGTCTGAGTGCTCCAGTGTAAGCCCAGTTTTTGATTTACTAGGCCATGAGAAATTATATTATGGTAATGTTTTTGGTGCTGCTGTAATTTGGGATGTGTGCACACAATGAAATGCTGGTAATACCTCTGAATAGCAGCACAGCACACTAAACAATAAGTTTGCATGCACTGAATAAAAGCTCAAAAAATATTTGTACATTATTCACTTCACAATATGTAAGGCAGAGTGTTTTCTCTAGGCTGAGCCAAAACCCTCTTGCTGGATTAGCTCTTTAGGATCATGAATTACATGGCTAAAAGGGGGCACATTTGACCAAAACCAGAAAACCTGGTGGCCCTACATTTTTTCAAGGGCCTTGTGGTCTTGCATGTGAAAATGACTCTTGAGAAGGTAGTCCATCAGTTGTGCCCAGCAGACAGTCCCACTGCCAATCCTCTCTTATTTTTATGCTCCATCAAATGAATCCAGCCATAACAATCCAATGCCTTTGATCAGTACAAGAGCTTCATCTTACTGGCATCTGAAATCAGGTCTCTTCAGCAGCTGTCCTCATATAAACCAGATTTACCCAGCCTGCCCTGCTTCTGCCGCCTGACTGACACACTTGGCAAGCCAACACAAAAGTTGTGTTGCTATATTTGTACTTGTTGCTCGAACAAGGAAGCAAAGGCAATCGGCACAGTGGCAAGAGCAAGATAGGCACAGCCATTCTGCTCCCTCAGTACCTTGGATGTCACACAAGAGATCCAGAGAATAAAACCCTGCTTTCACAGAGGCAGGTTCTTGACCCAGATTAACAGGAAACCTGCAGCAATTTCAGAATGGGACAAGAGAGCATGTATGGAGAGTGGTCCAGCATAGAGAGTGGTCCATTGGTTGCAGCAAATGAAACAGAAAGAGTAGTGTTTGCATCAGACAAATATTCCCCCGGTCTTCCTGTTATTAACACTGCCGACGGAAGCTGACTGAGTTTGCAGGGCTATATCCACCACCATTCCACCATCATCATCACAGCCACCAACATCAACATTATTATCATGAACATCATTGATATGGCATTTCCAGACAGAAGATCCCATTGCTGGGGCAAAGCCAAGCTGGTAAGTTCTTCAGGGACCCATAACGTGACGGGCCTAGAGCAATGTGTGTTTATTCTTGGCCAATGTTAGGTATGGATGAAAGCGAGAGAGACACAGACAGAGAGAGAGGTAGTGAGATAAACACTGCCATGGGCCATTTCCATCATACACTCACAAGAGTATAATAAAGCCCTTGTAATATACTAGAACTTGTGTGGTCCTGGGCTCTAATTTGCATACTAATTACTCAGTGCAAATGGGAATGCAAGCAGGGCGGAGGGGAAGAGCGAGCAGGCGGATGAGGAGGCCCAGACTATTTGCTCTGCCATTTCATATCATGCTAACAAGCTAATCCGACGTGCAGTTAGCTCCTGATATATAACTGCTCATTAGTATTATAATAAAGTACATGAAACAACCATAAAACGTTATATACTGCACAAGTGTTGTTTTCTTGCCAATTATCTGCGGGCGGATTTATCACCGCAGTTGTTGCGAATTCCCTTCGGTGAGGTTTGGGTCGAATAAAGAAAGGTGTTGGTGTGAGGAGGGGGGGCTGCTTTCAAGGGGGAGAACATGTGTTTTCTTAAGTAGCACTTACCGACACGCTATTTCATAAGGGAGAGAGTGCGTGAGGGGGAAATATTGTATCCTGAGCAGCTGCCGGGCGGGGAGGAACAACAACCACACTAACCCAAACAAAATACACAAAAAAGGAGAGGGAAAAGAAGCACAAACTTCAGCCCAGACAGAGCAACAAAGTTTAAAGCCCTCCTACCTAGTATGGCCCCTATTTGGCTGTCTATCTTCTTTACTCGAGTTTTAGAGTCGAATCGGGAATCGGGAAGGGGGTGTTGTTGTTAGGCACTCCACGATATAATCATCGCTACAGCACTTAACAAGCTTTTTACAGACATGAATTAATTAATCCACTTGGATTCAATGCTGGCGGGTGCTATATAAAACCTTTGCATGGATAGAATTCCCTTGTGTGTGTGTGTAGGGACGGGTGTTAACTACAAGTAGAAAATAGAGGCATTGAACGTGAAGGGACACGAAGACCAACCAGGAGAGAGGTAGAATCTGGATATTTAAGACCTCAGCCTTACTTTCTGACTGTTCATCTTTCACAAAGACTTGCATTTCACCTGACACACCTGCTATTTATTTCCAGTGAACTCCAGACATAAGGAAAGGGTCCTTTCTACAGTTCCTCCTCCTCCTCCCCAGTTCCAGTCTAGGGTGCAACAGAAAAAAACAAGCTTCCGATGATGTTACACACGCACCTAACTCAGGATCTGTAAAACCCCTACTATTCAAACTTTGGTACTGGGTGATGACCTGGCTTAAACATCTCTACTCCAACAAATGGAATGACAAAGGATGAGGGTGTCCTTACTGCATCACTGTTTCTTTTTAGGGCCAATACTTTGTAGAGTGCTGGAACCATTCCAGAAGGTAAATTTTAAGTATTTGGACACCAGGGACCTGAATTCTATTGGTCCTTGGGTAGAGGTGCACTTACTTATCCCTCCTGCAATTCTCTAGATGCTGTCTAGGGGGGTAGAATCTTTACTGTCATTGTCCCATACAGAACAACGAAATTGAAAAAAACTCTACATCAGACATTCAAAACCAACAAGCCTACTATCCCATCCTGATTAGCCCCCCACAGACTCTGGTATCCCATAATTAAATACAATATACTCCCATAAAGACTACCTTACACTGCTTTTAAAACCAAAATCGCATTTGGGTACAAACTGTTTCTCAGGCGGCTAGTCCTAGTCTTCATAACCCTGTACCTTCTTCCAGAAGGCAGAAGCTGAAAGAGATCATTTCCGGGGTGCGCACTATCCTGCGCTCTCTCTGCAGCTTTCATATGGCACCTGGAAGCATAGATTTGATCCAAGGTGGGAAGAGTGCACCCAATTATTCACTCCACAGTCTTTACAACCCTGGACAGCATTGTTTTTTCCCTGGCCATGCAACTCCCGAACCATACACACAGACCATAAGTTAATACACTCTCAACAGTACAATGGTAAAATGCTGTCAACAGGTCCTTTGAGAGATTATCTCAAAGTAAGGATTTGTTCAGGATTTCCTTCTGATCATATTCTATTCATATGCTGTTTGGAACAGCACGAAACAGATTCAAAGTAAAAGTGAAGGAAACACTTTAAAGTGTGAAATTCAACAAATATCATCTTCTTTGATTCATAAGAAACTACTCCTTGAAGATCTAAGACCTTAAGGTCTCTGTAGCCATGTCCTCTAATACACAGATTTAAAAACTTCCTAGCCCCAGGGTTCACTTAAAATTACTGAGGCCTATCAGTTACAAAATGTTGGTGCAGGGACAGAGCTAGTCTCAAAATGGTGGCAGATGGACGCAGAGCTTGGCATAATCAGAAATTTCTTAACTTCTTCCTTCCCTCTCCCACACTTGAACTCAAGTCCTCCAGTCATCTTTACTCAGCATGCAAGGAGCTGCTGGCACTGGCACTGGTTCAACCAAAAGCTTATAGCATGGCTAGTGGAGAGGGGCATGCAATTGAGGAGACACTGGGCAGGTTATGCCACTGGTGTCCACTGTTCCAGACTCTAGTAGAAGCATATGGAACCCAAATTACACTTCCTGCTATGGGGACAAGTGTGCCATGACAAGAGAACACAAAGCACCTATGCTATACTGTGACAATCCCGGTGTCATCCAATGTGCACACTTACTTTTCTCCTACCTCCTTACCCGCAAAGGCAATGCCATACTAGTGTCCCCCTTCTCTTGTTGCAATTGACATTTCCTTTGCCATGTGATATGAGCTTCAGCTATGTAGTTTACTGATCTGAGTAGTAATGGTGGAGGAAGAGATCCATGAAACTCTGAAGATCAGCTTTTGTATTTAGGATGGATCATGAAGGGCTCTAGCCACACTTTCTTTTGCGCCATACTTCCTAGGCACAGGTCTGGGATTTTTGGTCAGCGTCCAAGCAGGTTTTTTGTACTGTCCCACCACTTTCCCTGGGAAAACCCATTGTTTACCATTGATTATCATTTGTTCAGATTCAGTGGTAAACAGTGGATTTTCCTAGGGAAAGCAGTGTTCAGGCACAGACATAGAAATTCCAGACCTGTGCCTAGAAAACGCAGCACAAAAGGAAGTGTGGATGAGCCTGAAATCAGTAAACTTCTGTGCATCCTGCTTAAAGGAAGTGATCTGCAATATTCTGTAGGTTACGCAGTTCACACAATTTAAATGTTTGTATAAGGCAGCAAAAATGTCTATGCTGTGTCATGCTCACCATTCAAAGCATAGCTGCACACAAGGTACACACACATTTCTGCTACAATCACAAAATGCTGTACAAAAGGCTGAAATACACAAAAAGCTGAAATACACAGTGTATGAATAAATGCAAGCATCTTGTAAATATAACACAGTGTGGCCTTTTAATATTTGCATATAAGCATCCCTAGCTATATAGTTGCCCTCAGTGCCACAGGACAGAAACTAATTTGCACCTATACAAATAAGGTACTCTTGGATCTCCACTAATGCAAAAAACATCTACAAAATTATTGCTTGCTTGTAGCTACAGAAACACACTTAAGTACATACACATGTGCACATGTATACAAGCACAACACACATACACAGTCAAAGCACCAAAACACACACAGCAGGTACTTTTTTTGTACCACAAATACACAGAATAAAAATACTGTCACGCAGACACACTCTTTTATTCCCTCTCTTTCTCTCTCTCCCCTTTCTTCAACATACACACACACATATACAGGCTCCCTTGCTGTGAAGCATTTGCTTATTTATGGCTTGTTTTTGTCACCAAGAAGTGGGACTGACAGCTCTCTGCGGTTGGGCTCTGCCTGTCTAACTCCATAATAAGGGCCATGATATCCATTCTGCTGCCAGCAGGGAGTGAACTGCCCCCTCCCCAGCAGAGCTGCAAAAGGAGGGGGGAATGTTTACGAACTCCACAGCTTCTTAGCATCACAATGGTGAGTGCAAAGGGCGACCCTGGCTCATCTACCTCCTTCTCTACTTTTGAGCTAAAAGGATCAAGTGATGCACATACAAGGAGAATGTCCTAGTTCTTAACATATGCCCTTATCTACCTAGAAAAGAGGCAGAAGCATCTTCCACTCAGCAATGTTAGTTCTTCATAACTTTCACCTGTGGACTAGGACTGGCCAGTAGCCAACTTAGATCTGTTCAATTTGGCTTTAAGACCAAAGTCGTTTTATTCTTAGATGCCGACAGGGAAACTAAAGTAGGGGCAGTAAGTAAACAGGCAAATCATCATTATGAAAATTCTTTAAATGAAAAGAAGGTGTCTGTGTAAAACAGATGCTTCAAGCCAATGAAGACCAGCCCCACAGCTTGTGTGCAATGGAATGTTTTCTACATGCCCCCTGGGTATTGTGAAAAAGCTACCAATCTCAACAGGCAACAAGGTTCCAGCATCAGAAGTGGTCTCAGGATCCCGTAATTTGAAGAACATACCAACATACATGTCCTGAAGTTTCCAGCAGGAGCAAAGGGACACCCAGCAAGACTGATCTGAGCTGGCCATGCCTAAAGATCCCAATGATACGGGTTGGTGACCAGTAGGGGAGCTGCTTGTTACAGCCTTTTCCCCAGGAGATAGACGGCAGTAAAATGACTGCTACATCCTTTCAATAAAGATTTTGTTCCTTGTTCCCAGACAGCTTGTGAAATTTTTTAATGCTTCTCGTATTTCCAGCGAAACCCACACAGAAGACTTCTGCTTATCAGTCCTGGAAAACCCTGATAAATGGATGACACTTCCCCCCCCTCCCTTCTATTTTCTTTCTTTCTCGGCTTTTTTTTTCATGGGCTAAAAAAAAAAGAATCACCCAGTGTGTTTTATAACAGCCTCTCTGCATTTCAAAAGCTCAACAAGCGCTCTCTGCTCACCCTGATAAGCCCTGGGCTCTTAGTGTCTTAAATACCTTTGACAAGCTATACATTACAGCGCTAATAATTTGCCAAATTTGGGCCCATAATATGATATCTGTAAAACGTCAAGGGCAGTAATGCGATTAGCAAGCCTCAAATGAAATATCGAACATTCAGCGTTTAGGCCCTGAATAGGGAAAGAAAGGAAAGGAAATCAATTTCAAAAGCGGGAGGGAAAGAGGCGATAAGCGTGTAATAAAATGGGCAAGCGGTGGAGACGGTTCAAGCGCAGTAAAGAAACTACAGCTCACTTTGCGCTCACTCCCTTGGAAACTTTCACAAATTGGTCAAAATGCAAAGTGTCCGGATAGCATTCGGTTGCCATAGAAATGCATAGTGATTCAGGGGGATGACTGCATCTGACCCCCTCAACCCCCTCCCACACAGCGCCATGCCCCCAACAATTTGGGTTCATAAAATTCAGGATGTGAAACTCAGGGAAGTCTGAGGGTGGGCTGCCCCCTCCACTCCACTCGGGGTGAGAGAGTCGTAATGGACTAATTATTGTAGACCACTCTTCAAGCCTAAAAGAAACCGTCGCATTCCATGGCGGCAGACTAAATAACAACATCCCCACACCTGCAGCTTTATGAGCCCCTTGCTAGGGAACTTTCCTGCTTCCCACTGATGCATCGGACAGTCTCCAGCAGGCAAAGGGCAAAGCATTTCCCCGCTGTACCCTGTATCTACATATGCAAATCCTGACCCAACTGCATTTCAGCAAAACCTTTTTTCTTGAAGCAATGATGCTGGGCCTCTTTACACCTTGGAACAATGAAGCCAGAAGCAGGTGCAAACTCAAAAGAGCCCCACATTGCTAACGCCATGAGGAAAGCTGGGTCAAAAATATGCACTTAAGAGTCAAAAGATGCCTTTATCCGGTGACTAATGGGACTTCCAGCCATATGACAGAGGTGACATGCTCAGCAAAGTTAACAGTGTGCCACTTGGACACAAAGGCCAGTCAAAGACCAGGAGTTCTATTTAGTGCCCTACTTCCTTTGGCTATATTGTTTCTTCTGTACCCCAATACCCCAGACATCTCTGAATACTTCAGAAACAACTGCTGAATCCTTTGTCTGAAAGAGGTCACTTTTTGCAGAAAAACCCAGTACTGGGCAATGAGCTTTAGGTGACACTCTATACAGAGCAAGAAGAAAAGAAGTCCATCCCTCTTGCCATGTTCTGCATTTCCCACATGCAGTGGGAATGTTTCTGTCTTTTAGTATGCAAAATCAGCATGAAAGGAGAGGCGGTTGCAAGAATGATCAAGAACTGAAAACAAGCAACAGAATGAAGAAGACAATTTGTTTAATCTAAAAATAGCTGAAGGATCTCCTCTTCCTCCTTAAAGCAGCCTCTCAACTGGGTTCATCTTCGGAGGCCCTGTGTTATGTTATGTTCAGCCACCTAGATAGGAAAAGCTATCCTATCTAGAGCCTTTTCAGTGCTGGCATGCCAGTTGTGGCACTCACTCCCAAGAAAGAATAGATTGGCCTCCTATTTCATGTCATTAAATGAAATCAATGTATTTTTTATTTCAGCAACCCTTTACTAAGTTTTAATCCTACTGTTTTTTTCAAAACTGTTTTGGTTGTTTAAACTTGGCTTTGTTTTTCGGTGTGTGTGTGTGTGTGTGTAATATTATTATTATTATTACCCTGCCCATCTGACTGGGTTGCCCCAGCCACTCTGGGTGGCTTCCAACATAATACAGTCATATCTCGGGTTGTGATCGCTTTGGGTTACAGATGCACCAAACCTGGAAGTACCGGAACAGGTTACTTCTGGGTTTCGGCAATCGCACTTTGCGCAAGCACAGAAGCGGTGCTGCGCTGCGCTGCGGGTTGCGAATGCTGCAGGTTGCGAACATGCCTCCTGCATGGATCACGTTCACAACCTGAGGTTCCACTGTATACAGAAACACAACAACAGCAACAACAGAACAGAACAGAACACACTAAAAGTGACACAATACAAGGCTGCCTTTAGATATCTATGGAAGGTTGTATAATTATCTCTTTGACATCTGACAGGAGGGTGTTCCACAAGGCAGGTGCCACTACTGAGAAGGCCCTCTGCCTGGTTCCCTGTAACTTTACTTCTTGCAATGAAGGAATTGCCAGAAGGCCCTCAGAGCTAGACCTCAGTTGTTGTTAAGGACCCTGGGAGTCATTTATAGGGAAAAGGTAGTATAGAAATGTGTCAAATAAATAAATAAATGGCCAAACAGGTCTGTGGCCTGGAATACTTCAAAAACTGCTTTATCCCTCATGAACCTACCTACACATTAAAATCTTCCATTGAGGCCCTGCTCTATGGGCGGGATTCAAGTAAGTTGTTGCATGTGTGGAACTAGGTCTGCTCGCAGAACAGGACTTCCCACCACCCACTTCCCCTAAATTTGCTCTGGGTGACTGGGTAAACTCCCAGAACAGGTTTGGTGGACGTGAGAGGGCCATGCACAGGGGGGAGGAAAGAAGGGAAAGTCTCATTGCATGAGCAGGCCTTGTTCCACACACACATACCCCACTTAAGAGTTAAGTTGAATGTCACCCTATGTGTCTTCTTCATCAGAGATATAGTGGATGGGCACATGGGATATAAACTTTTCAGCAGTGGCACTCACACTGTAGAACTTCCTCAAAGCATGAGTCCTTCTCTGTTGTGGTCTGTGGTCCAGTGGTCCTTTGGTATCTTGTGTGTCTTCTGCTGCCACTTATTTACTGCTCTTGATAGCTCGATGCTCTGCTGAATGGCTGCAGATTTTTTCTTGTTGTTAACATATTAATTTTGTTTAAAAATTTGTACTAGGTTTTAATGAAGTTTTGCTTGCTGCCTTGTGGGTTATCAAGTGGACAGGCAGGAGAGAAATGTTTTAATAAATACAAATTGAGAACGAACTGAGTGTCAAAGCACATGAGTGAAGGGAAGGACTTGGTACCAGAAGGTACCTCTGAGCCTACAAGAGGGAGACAATACGAATAAGCAATTAGCTACAAGAATAAAATTTAAAAAGCTAGATGCAACTGCATCACAAACAACTTGGGTATTCTTAACAAGTAGCCAGTTCAGTCACAGACTTTCTAGCATGGTGATCCAATCACAACCACTCATTCCCTGTATATCAAGGTAAGGCTTTCTTCTGCATTAAACTGCAGAGAATGTTGAATGGGAGTTCCCCAACCTGTACTAGGCAGACTTGTCTGATGCAGACAATTTGGGATTTTGACCATCAAAAACCTTATGGGTCACCAGTTACTGTCCGGGTTTGATTCTAACACCTGATAAGTTTAGCTAAACTTGAATGTGATACCTTGTGGTTCAAAGCCACCTACTCTATTGGTCTCCAACTGGCAAGTTAAGACCTGGTCATAAGTGGGTCACAAAAACAGCACTCCCATCATGGTAAAAAATGTAAGTTTGGGTTGAAGGTGTGTCTGGCGTCCGAGAAGGTTGTTGACTCAGTGTCTGTGAAAGTGGGGGTTCTTTGGTGTAAGTGGGGGTTCTTCTACTGTCCTGTGATCACGCTGCAGCCCACTCAAAGGGCACCTTATGACAGTACACCGGCTTAGGGCAGTGTTCAAGTGGAATACTGTCAGGGTGACCAAACATACCTAACCAAAAATCACCCACAATCTAGTGAAATAAAAATATCCTGAGAGCAATGAGCCATAATGTAATAATATTTTAAAATGAGCAATTAGAATACAAACAAACCGAAATCCATTGATGAAGCAATCCAGGATGCAACTCTCATACAATACATTGTTAATAAATTCTCAGATCTTCCATGAATCTGTTTTTTTAAAAAATGAGGGGATGCGTATATTCATGTTGTCCAGCTGTAGCCAACTCTACCACAAAAGTGCTAGGTCCCTAATGGGAATAAAAAAAATCTGAGCAAGGCTGCCTTCATCCCCTTTCCTTTGCCAAGCATGGAATGGCCATTACAAGGCCACTTCTTGCGGCATCACAAGTCATTAAAGCCAGGTGAGCTGAGGGAGCCATCAACTTGGTCCAGACGACTTCCCCAGATGTGACCAGCTCTCAGGATATAGGGGGAGCCTCCCTCCTGCCACGGACATACACCCCCTATCCAGCTCCTCCAGACATAACATTCCCAGCATTGGTTCACTTTCCCACCCTGGACCCCACCAGCAGGAGCGTTCTAGGCCATTTAACAGGAGGCTGTGTTTGGTTTTGAACAGATGTTTCTTTCCCCTCACCATCTCCTGCCGCTGTGCAAACCTTTGAGCCGGGACTGGAAATGAGTTCCACACACTTGCATACAGCCAGTCAGGTGCACATTCGGCAGCTTTTTAAGCACAAGTTCCAAGATGAACATGTGTCCCCAGAAATATCTAAACAACTATGGACAAGAACAGAGATTGTAATATTAATGTTGGCCTTTCTCCAATCCTTTCTAAAAAATAATAATGAATGGACTTTAAAATTATAACCAGGCTAAAATACAACTAGGTTGTGTGTTTTTCTCAATTCGGATCAAAACTGGTTTGGAGGGGGGCGTGCATCAAAATGCAGTACATATTTCATAAGAAATGACAGGATGGATACCGTATAGCTGGACTGTGGCTAATATCATATGCACACCACTTCCCAAACTAGTAATAGGAATGCACTGGGTGCAGAGCAAATGGGAGTGTGTAGATAGTACAAGTACAAACGTTTATTCTTGATGCATTGTCCACAGTTTTTTCAGTCATATGTACTACAATCCTATGTTTACTCAGAATGTACATCAAAGGTCCTAAAAATAGGCATATCAACTTTGGAAGTAATTGCAGGAACCAAATTATTAACTTAGGCTGCTTTCTACTTGGAGCACACGAGTCTTCTAGCGCAGCGTTTCTCAACCGCTGTTCCGCGGCACACTAGTGTGCCGCGAAACGCTGGCTGGTGTGCCGCGACGTGCGGTGACGAGAAGGGCGATTTGCATTGTCATGTGCCTGGCGGCTGCCAATAAACAACACTGACCCTCCAGAAAGGAAGCCGGCCGGGTCACGATGCGGGGCGAGCGCAGCTCTCAACAGCCACCACCACGGGAGGGTGGTTTTAGACAAACTTAAAGAAGCTGGCTGGATGAGCTCAACCTGAAACTTGCTGAGCAAAGGATTGTGCTGGCAGAGAATTCAGCGGCTTGTGAAGCCTTATTACAGGAGATTGCAACCAACACAGCAATTGGCAAGTGTTTCTTACAGTCATAATTATATAGTCAATGTAGGGCGGCACAGAGTTAAATTTTTTAACTTTTTTAATGGTGGTGTGCCTCGTGATTTTTTTCATGGAACAAGTGTGCCTTGGCCCAAAAAAGGTTGAGAAACACTGTTCTAGCGGATAGCTGAAAAGTAAGTAGGCTTGTGAACTTTGCTATTGCGAAAGACCAGAGTGGGCAACATATTGACTGTATGTGGCCAGCTGACCATCGGTGGCTGCTCCCCATACCTATTCCCATAATTGCTTTCACCATATTTGGTTTGGTAGCTACTAGGAGCTAAGGCTACCAAGCATCTCCTCGGTTTCAAAAGTGTTACAGAAAAGCCTTGTCCCTTTCTACTGCATGAGAATGGTGAAAAACATTTAAAGAAGTTAGAAGAATTGCACAGAAGCTTTGATGTGCTTAATGGCTAAACTAAAAATGGACTATTCTTCCTAAGGAGGCCTTGAAAGTTCCCTTCTTCATTCACTTACCTAGTCACAAAAACCATTCAGATCAAGCTCTTCCATGCCACTATTTAAATATGAGCTGTATGATAGGATCTCCAAAAGAGCCAGAGACGCTGATGAAGGCTGTAAGGACCCTATGGTTGTCAAGGTCTGGAAAAGGTCTGGAGTCCCCCTCTCATTTTCGCATTTCCCTGACATTGGAGTCAGATTCCTCATCTTCAGCGGGTGAAGACCAGGACTCCGAAGCAGAATGGTTTGCAGGGCAAGCCTTAGAAGCGCTATCAGATGAATCTGCTGGGCCAGTACTTCTCCAGCCTGAGGGTTTGGCACTGCCATCCTCTGACTCAGAGGACACTGCTGCAGAAGGTCCAAGACTCCCCTGCTCCATTGCAGTTTATAGGCTGCGGGCTTTAAACAGAGCAGCATCTTGTTGCACAGGGGGCACTAACAATTAGGCTGCACCTGTTGCTGCTGCTACTGCAAGTAGTATATAAGGGCCCAGTTTCCGCTAGTTCCTTACTGGAGCAACTTCAGAACTCTGTGTTCCCCAGACTGATCCCTGCCTTGCCTTGAATCCACACTGAACCATTTCTCCCTTGCTGTATCTTACACCATGATTGGGCCTTGCCACAATGCAGAGCACAACACAATGGAAGTGGGAACTCCTGATGGGGAAATATTAATATATATATTACAAAAACAGTCCTGAGGAAGGCCTGGGGTTTTTTTTAAGGCTGGTCCATGTACTGCAATTATCTTTTGGGTGTCCCTTCAGAAACAAGCAAAAACATTTGAGTCATCAGAAACAAAATGGCTAGGTTGTGCTCAGGTTAGGGACAAGCAGAAGTGGCGATAGAGAACACCCACCAAAACATCACTATGCAAACATGACAATATTGCCTGGCCAAAATAATGCGATTTTTGCCCAAACTTCCACACAAATGATGACTGCAGATGTATAACTGGTTATCTTTTACTTAGCCAATTTTCTGCAATATGGGAAAATCTGAATTAAATGTAACGAAAGTATGGGCTGGCATTTTGATGATGATTTGATATAGACCCTGTATGACACTTGCATGCACATGCTGCTGAGTTTGCACAATGAACTTCCACTTGGAAGTAACTGAAGCTGAAAAAATTAATAGGACTCATCACAGTGACAAAACACACGGAAAGTGGGGAAACTAGGTGCACTACAATCCTCATTTGCAAGTGTGGGTGGGACCAAAGCAGTGTTCAAAAATTGCACGGCTCCAGTGATGAGTAATTTGCCTGAGTGCCATCTGCCATAAGCCTATTTGCACTACACAACAACCTACCATATTTATGTGGACAGAGCCTGAAACACGTATTTCAGCCCAGCTTGTCCTCTTTACAGAGTAGAGTCACTTAAGCTATCAGGGCTGCAAATAAATATGAAGCTTAACTTCCATTTCAAACTTCTGCTATTGCTGTTCTGGTCAGAACCAAGGAGCCTTAGTCCACACCTCATGTTTCCACCACCAATCCCAAGGAAAGCTCTACAGGTGGTATTTTTGCAGGCACATTAAAGTGCCATTCCCAGCAGTAGCAACAACAACTTGTACAATTCAGAGGAGATCAATTGTTTGTGTAGATTAAGTGATGGATATAAATACACATGTACAAAACAGGGACAACAAACATGGGCCCAAGAAACATCCCCAGAGAAAAGGACAGGGGGAGATAAAATCCCCCAACACAGAACGGTAAAAAACAAACAGCCGTTTTCACCCCCCAAACCGTATAATTTTGTGTAAATTTTTACTTTAAACATCTCTTTTTTCCTTGAGCCGTGATATAGGCCCTGTCAAAACCAGGGGCAATTACTGCCATTAGGTTGCCATTATGTCACTGCCGCTCCCCCCATTACGAAGGTCTCCAGCACACAGAGCTATAATCTTTGTTCACTCTCGCTCCATCACTCCCAGAAGGAACAAAATTGTGTGTTTTTTTAAAGTGTCTTTATTTTGCCCCTGTCAACTCTGAAAAGGAAAGAAGGAGAGGAGGGGGAGAAAAAGGAAAGAAGAGGGAGAAAAGGAGAGAAAGCAATGGGTAACATTTTTAACTATGAGGTTGCCAGACAGACCAAAGTTGAATTACCTATAATCTTAGAAGAGGAATTCTGCCATTCTGTGTAAGGATCCAGAGATACCTAGCTGTCAGAGTGCTGGTAGAAAGGAGGAGAGTTTCTCTTTAGCCAGCTTTCTGCCAGCTTTTCCATAAAGAATACTTGCTATCCTGCTACTTCTTGTTTGCCCCCTCAATCTACAGACCACGGAATCATGATAAGTAAATGAGAGCACCTGCCAGAGCCTGCTCACCACAGTAAACTGCCTGTGTCTACCTTGACAGCTCTAGCATTGTGTAGCTTGGCTCACTTACTCGAACCATCTGCATTAAAAATGGGAAATAGATTAATTGGGCATGCACAGGTCACGATGCATCTTGTTTTGTCCTGGTCTCTGTTTGCATAACACTACAAACTGTAATAAGTAAATAATTTCTGTGGTAGTTGGAGTGACAAGAAATTGTGAATGTAGGTTACTACAGGATAGGAACATTTGATTGGGTGACCTTTTGATTATTTTCTAATCCATGATTTTGTATTCCAGTATCACCCCTCCAGTCATAAGCTAAGACATTCCTAGAGCAACCCTAGCACCAGGTCTAACAGTATGGGACATGATTCTTTTCCAGCATTCTGCTCTAGTCCTAATACTGAATGTGTACATCCTATCTGTGTCCTTCTCTCGGTACCCCTGTCAGCGTGAGAGAGGCAGTGGCAAACAAAAGACTGGGCATTGGGGGTGGGGTTAGGGGGTGGCATGCCAGTTGTGGAATTTGCTCTCCACGAGCATATTCATTTTTTAGCATTTGGGACCCAGGTTAAGACTTTGTTTGTTTAGACAGGCTTTTTAGAGGTGTTGGCAGATTTTGTATCCTACTACCTGTATGTTATTACAGCTTTAATGGATGTATTTACTTCTTAATGTGCTTAAATATAATTCTAAACTGCTGCCTGTATCAAATTGATATGGGTTGGTAAATAAATGTTGAAAATAAATATCATCAGAGGTGTCTGTTTTAAGAAGTACTGAGCAATAGTCAAAGCCACGCAGAGAACCTCAAAAGGCCAAAGATGCAAGGCTTCCCAAGTACAACTGGTTCTTCTGTTACAACTGGACTTCCGAGTACATGACATTATAGTACAGGGGAAATGAGCAGCAAATATGGAAAGCATGGGTGCTATTTTCCCTGAAGTTCTGAGGCAATGACAGCTCTCTATATTTGACCATGTCTGGCCTGGTTACAAGAGGGTTTATGCCGTACCACTTACTAAAGGTACAGTTACTCTCATTCTTCCCAACATATTGTAGGTTACAAAAGAAGATGTGGAAGTGGCTAAACCAATCCCCATTATATTGCAAAAATCTAGATTTGCCACAGAGTGTACACTCAGTAGGGAGATAAAGTCAATCTCAGCTCTGATGAGTCTATCTACATGACAGGTCTATTTTTCAAGCACCTGTTTGTCCCATTCACACTTTACGTATTTTAAGGGTACACTTTAACACAACAACAATATGAGTGCAAATCTAAAAATATAGGAAGTAGGAAGAAGTCTGGAGCAACAGAGAGCATTTCCTGCAGCAGCATTACAACCTGTCTGCCAAACCGTCAGGGAAGGGAAGGATATTTTTATGGCGGATCTGGTCTACACCTGAATCACTTGGGATTGTAGCTTTAAAGCTAGATTGGCAGCAAGGAAAATGAGAGTGATTGGGCTGGGGTAGAACACCTGACAGTCACATGGGACAAAGGCCCCAATCCATCAATTCTAATATAGCCCTGGAAGTGGATTCTCTAGCCGATACTATAGTTAATACAATGCTTTGTTAAGGGGATGCCCTAGAGACACAAATGACTGAGTGAGCAGGACAGATGAGAATTCATTTCCAGGCCCGGTCTAAAAACCAACTTGCTGATCTCTTGCGCCCCTTCTGAAGGAAGTGGGATCAGCCTCTGCACATTAGTGCCACTGTTGTCCTCCTCTCCACCCCGCCCCCGCCCCCAATACCCGGAGAGGAAAGGGACCTCCCAGAACCGCTACTGCTTTGAATGCAAAGGTCTCGCCCACCCTTTCATGGAGAGAAAGGAAGCCAGAACATGACAGACACTTTGGCTCCCACTGACGAAGGGCTGACCTAGCAGAATGAAAGCTCCCCACCCGAGTGTGAGAGAGGGGGAAGGGAGGGGAGGTCCCTGCCTGCCAACCACCCAACCACCCAGCCTGCTAGTGTTTTGTTTTTGTTTAAATCAAATCAAGAATGCCTTTAAGCAATTCAGTGAGGACTTTCCCTCCCCACGCCTCCTCTAACTCCCCCATCTTTGTCATGCCAGCAGCAGTCCATAGTAACTGTAGCCTGACCCATTGTGAGGGTGGTGATTCAACCAGTCACAGCGCTCCAATGCTTAGCACACCAGCCTGCCTTCTCTGCGGACATAGACTTTGTTACCCTCTTAACCCTGCCCAGCTGAGAGATTGAGCGTGGAGTTTTTTTGGCTGCTGGTTTCTCTCCCACACATTTCACATTTGCAATAGCAGGTCTGAAAAGTGTCACAGAAGGCAATGGCCTCCTGCCTTTACTTGGGCCCAATCAGCTGTTATTTTGGAATTTACATGCTCAGGATCAGAGTGCAAGGTCTCCTATGAGAAAACACAGGACACTCTTTCCAATTAAACTAGTATTAGCTCTACCACGAGGTAGACCAAAATAGTAACCTTGTGAGCTTTTGGGAGCCACTGACAGGAGCAAATTGCTTGGGCTGGAGTTGGTTGGGTTTTGTTTTGCTTTATCACAGTGTCAGTGTGTGACCATTTGAATTTTCCACCTCAGGAGTTTAAGTGTCTTGGGACAGCCCTGGTAACATGATGTTACAGGGGATAATGACAGGTTTTTGTAACAAGCTGGTGGGAGAGCCTGGATCCAAAGGAACTGTATGTGGGAAAGAGAGTAACAAGTGTGCTGAAGACACATTTCCTTTGTAGTTTCAGCAGCTTCCGTGTGTGTGTGCATTTGGACAAAGACCGTGACTGTTTCAGTAGTTCTCCATCTGGCTGGCTGACCTAGGTGCAAAAGAAGACATGGCAGGAAAATGCAGTATTTCAAGATACTGTATGTGTTACATATGAAATGTATTTTATTGTTTTTCTGTACTAAACAATTTATTTGTATACTCTGCAACTTGGTTTTAAATCCATTTTGACTTTGTGACATCATTGCAAAAGTACACTACAAATTTGATGCTACTCATTTACTTTCTTGTGAATTAAGAAATGAACATGATTCTGAGGGATATGCCAAAGAACTGTCTAACAGAGTATTTTCACAAAACCCTTAAATTAGTCATGCAATTTTGTGGCACAGTGGGCCAGTGGGTCTAGCTGTTAACCAAAATGTTGGTGGTTTAAGCCTACCCAGGGACAGCTGTGGGTAGGATTCCTGCTTTGCAGGGGGTTGGACTAGATGACTCTCAGGGTCCTTTCCAACTCTACAATTATGATTGTATGTAGAGCAATCCCAGACATGTCTAGTCTGACATAACTCCCATTAATTTCAACTGAGCTTTCTCTCAGGTAAGCAAGTATAGAACTTCAGCCTAAGAATGCTGCTTGTTCTATTTGAACTACCTTTGGACACCATTCTAAAAAGAGCAAAAGGTAGAAAAATAATAATGTCACACAATCATTATATTATATTAATTTATATTATATTATATTATATTATATTATATTATATTATATTAATGAACTCATGGTCCCTTCCAACACTATGATTCTATTCTACTGCCACTTCTACCATGCATATACATCCCATTTGAAAGAGTATTGCTAAAAGTCAGTTCCCTGACTCAAGGAAGAAAACCAAAATGTAGCCAATTTACTTTCACCTTATTGACCCATTTTAAAAAGAGCTGATTTATGAATCATGTTCGAAAAGTCCAATGGGAAGGCTCACCTACTAATAAAAACATCACACCACTCCATAAAATCTGCTATGATGCCCAAGTCTAGCAATTTTCAAATCTGTTTTGAAAAATAAAGCAGGTAGAATCATGGGAACCTTGAGCTGCTACACACCCTTGAGTGACAGGTAGATTGACTTCAAAAATTAAAGAATTATAAATCCTGATGACAATCACAATTAGGATGCTAACAAAACCAGCACAGCATCTGCAAAAGACAATAGATTCTGTCTTTATCTTCTGGTATTGTATCAGTCTGTAGGCCAAAGAGCAGATAGAGGAGAACTAGCTAACATAATTTATATAGAGTTTTCAAAAAAGCCTTTGACGAGAAGGCTACTAAAGAAACGAAGCTAATGTAGGGTGGGAGGCAAAGTATTGTCACGGGTCAGAAAGTGCCTAAGAAAGAGAGGAGCTGGGAGTGGGAATGAACGGCCACTTTTGGTCCAGGCAGAAGATTAACTGTGGAGAGCCCCTGAGCACCATACTCTTTAATACACTTATTAATGACCTGGGAAAGGGGATGGATGCTGAGAGGGCAGGCTTTCAGTGGACAAGACTCCTAACAAAGCGAAGGAAATGAGAGCCAAAATGAGGTGTTGAACTACACACACAGTTTTGCCTACAGGGATGAAGGATCCATTTGCTTTTCTCAAAGCTGGATTTAAACCCTATAGAAGCTATTTTGGGATAACCTAGGAATGAATGTCGACAACTTTTGCTATCTTTGGCTCAACAAAGGTCAGAGACATGCTGTCCTAGTCATCTTCCCTTGAAAGTAATCAAAAAGCTATTCACTAACAAAAAATTTAAACACAGGTAAAGGTAAAAAGGAAAAGGACCCCTGGACAGTTAAGTCCAGTCAAAGGTGATTATGGGGTGTGGCGCCCATCTCGCTTCAGGCCAAGGGAGCCAGCATTTGCCCACAGACAGCTTTCTGGGTCATTTGGCCAGCTTGACTAAACCGCTTCTGGCGCAACAGAACACCGTGACGGAAGCCAGAGCTCACAGAAATGTTGTTTGCCTTCCTGCAGCAGCGGTACCTATTATCTACCTTATTTATTTACCTTACATAAACACAAGGACATGCCAGTCTAGGTCACCCTGGGCCACAATGGCAGCTCTCAAAGATGACCATTGCCAGCCCAGCCAGAAACACATAAATTCCTTGTGTGAGACAGCTATATAGCCAGGAGAAAAGGAAGGAATGTAGCAGCACCAATTGCTGCTGAAATTCCAGTACAGTATTGGGGTTGGGGTCAATCCCTGAGGTGGTGGCAAAATGACCAGCAATGCCCTCCAACTGGCACTGTAACCCTACTACTTATTCATGTGAGATGTGCAGCTTACACAGTAGCTCATTAGCTGAAGTGTGAACACTGCCACTCAGGGGCAATTGATACTTAATCCTTAGCTATTCACACCTTAATAATGGGGAGCAAATTAACCCTCACTATCCATCTCACCTAATTCTAATGGACTCCTGGGCCACACTCCCATTTGTACTATATTATTGAGGAGGCACTAAGGTAGTAGCAGTCATTTAGTCTGCCTCAGTATGTAACAGATCTATAAATGGAAAACAGAAAATACTTATATACAACATGTCTGTGTGTAAGTTTAGAAAAAAGGAAGCACAATTCCCTGCAACAATAAACAAGGACAAGTTTGTGACAGTTACAGCAACCCAAGTGTGAACAAGGTCTTGATAATGGGATGGCTCAAAAAGAGTAACCTTAAGTTTTGAGCCAATATGAAAACAAAGAATAGGTACAAAAATGGAGGGTCTGAGTAGTACTTCTGTAAGAGAAAGGGGAATGGAGTTAATGGAGTACAACCATCTGACACTGCCTAGCAATTCATGGATTTACTTCCAGAGGACCTGCCCTAAAAGCAAACATCTTCCCACTCCTGCAACAGCTTTCAAAGGGTTAAAATAAAAACTTCCATAGAAAACCAGGAAGGGGGGAGGGAGGAGAAAAGGCACTGGAGAAAGAGGGACAGAAAGTTAATTGAAAATGCTGTTTAATTTTTCAGCTCCACTGGACTACACCCCAGCACAGATGGTTCATCAAGACAGTCTCTGTCTGTATCACTGTCCTTCCCAGCCTCTCTTTCCCGTCCCCCCCCCTTCTGCCTAGTCGCCTTTAAAGGGGGGGGAGCACAGCAGGCAGTAGCTCAGAAAAGAGGGGGGAAAGGCAAGTTAACACAAAAGCACATTCTGTGCCGCTCTTTTCAAGGCACTGGGACAATGCTCCCAACTTGATCCTTTCATAAAGGGAATGTTTCAGGGTCAGAAAACAGGACACATTAAGCCTGAAGAGGCTGAAGCGCTAGCCATTTTGCAGCTGACTTTGGTGGCCGGTTACAGGCCCATAATGGAGTTGGGGAGCTTCCTTCCTTTATTTATTTATTTTAAAGCCACTGTTTCTTCAGGGCCACCCCAATCTCAGGACTGCCTATAGCAGACACTCTCTCCTGTCTTCCCCCACTATCCCTACTGCTTTCTGTCCCTCAGTACCCACATTTGCTAGCCAAAGAGAGCATCCTCTTAAACGGATTACTCGAACGAGCCACCAATTGTAAAAGATTTTGAAGCTATTCAATATCCAACAACAAATCCTTCCAGGCTGCTCACATTCATATTTTCATTTATGCCCTTTTCTTTATCAATTAGCATCCCCCATTTTCTTGATGAAACAGGCTTATCTGAATCTGATTTCAAACACTCATTCGCCCCTTGCCAAGACTGCAGCCTACAGACTCCAGCCAAGATAGTTAGCATTCTCTGGCTGAGGCCCCCATAGTCCCAAGGAATGGGAGAAGCAATCCTATTTCCACCAGCTGAACTCAATTTGCTAATTGAGTTCACATCTAGAGATACTGGAAAACTAAAAACTCTGTCCTCTTCTCTGCAAAATGTTGCATCCCAATAAGTTGAAGAGCTGGCTCTTTCACACACAAAAATGAACTTCTCAGTTTACTCACCCTTGGCATTACACAAAGCTCTCACAAACCCAACATGATCCAAACTTCAAAGATTTCTTCTTATCCATCTGCCTAATTCCTATATTAGAGAACAGAGGTTGGGACTAATGAACAGAACAGGAATGCCTGAAAGCTCAGGAGACATTTTAAAAGACAGTAAGAGCAGAAAGGTTGGCTGAAGCTCATGAGTGCCTTTCTAAACATCCTAGCATTGTTTACCTGCCTTCTGCCACATCGAGTAGACACCCTCAATGTCATACTGATATTATCTATCTGGAAATTCATGGGGGCTTGGCCCAACTCTTCTAAGAAATAGAAAAGAACCACAAACAGTTTTTGATGGGAAACTTGAATATAGAACTTGTAAGCCCTACTTACATGGCTATTTGCAAATGGTCTATTTATATTTGCAAACTCAGAAATGGTTTAATGTAATACCATTATTAAACAGGCTCATTACCTGCCATCAGATCCATTGTCAAGATTTAACAAGGGAGGCCTGACAGCTGTCAGAAACTTGTTTTTTACACCACTATAATGCAAAGAATAAGTTGAAATATGGAAGAGATAAAGCAGTAGCAGTGAACCAGGGAAGTTCCTTATTCAGCTCATGATCAAGAAATTTCAGCTTTAATGCCCAGCTGAATCGACATTGTCAATAATCCCCCTTAGCTGCAAAAACAGTATTCTTCATAATGAAAATGTTCCAAATGCTGCAGTGTTGTCTATTCAAAGAGGGAAAAGGGAAACTGAATTCCACCTTCCCTGGGCTTCCCCTGTCTGGCCACATGATCTAAAAAAGAGTAAAAGTATTTTAGAGCACCTCTTGCCACTGTGTCTTCAAACATAAATATGAAATTGCCACTTGGACCTGAGCTTGGAGAGCCTTAACAGGCACTAGCTTCTAAACCAGGGGTCAGCAACCTTTTTCAGCCGTAGGCCGGTCCACCGTCCCTCAGACCATGTGGTGGGCCGGACTATATTTTGGGGGAAATAAATGAACGAATTCCTATGCCCCACAAATAACCGAGAGATGCCTTTTAAATAAAAGCATACATTCTACTCATTTGAAAACACCCTGATTCCCAGACCGTCTGTGGGCCGGATTGAGAAGGCGATTGGGCCACATCCAGCCCACGGGCCTTAGGTTGCCTACCCCTGTTCTAAACTGTCAAGACCTCCTATCTAACCAGGAGTTCTGCATTTTGACTACTGACTAGGGAAGAGATCAGATGTCTTCAGCAGTGAATGTATTGTACATGTTGCAGATGAAGCATCATAAGTGCAGCAGACGCTCTTGCAATGAGGAAGAAGTAATAAAGCAATTTTGGGAGGATACCTTGAAATAGCTTTGGGCACATATAAACATTTTTAACATTTATGTTGCAGTGGTTTACCAGCCTACAGTGGTATAAGGTCAGTAAAAATCTAAAAACAATCTGGTGATGACAAGATTTGGGAGATCCTGGGGGACGACAGAAAACTACCACTAATTGAAATTTAAAAAAATATTTAAAAATTGTCCAGTAGCACTTTAGAGACCAACAAAGTTTGTTCTTGGTATGAGCTTTCGTGTGCATGCACACTTCTTCAGATACACTGCATGTTTCTTAAAAGTTTTTTTTTTATTTCTACTGCATCAGACCAACACGGCTACCTACCTGAATTCTGCTAATTGTGCATCCTTTATTTTGTTTTTCCTTCAAGCAGGCACTGCCCCTTATCTCCACCACCTGCATGAAACATTGGAGACATACCTTTGTTTCCATTGCCCTTGAGGTAGAGCATGTGGGGGCACAAAACAGCTCATTAGTAGCTAACAGCAACATGGGTGAGTAGGCAGTATAGGGGTTCAACCCCATGCTCTAGTGGTCCCCAAACTGCTAGTTGCTAGAATTGAGGTTTACTTATAGACAGTGAATTATTAAAGAACAACTCTATGGCTTCTACTAAATTTTCCTTTGAGGCACCCAGGATAGGTCATTCAAGGGGGCTGAATGCTGGGGTCATATGAACCAATGGTATCTCTTAAGTTTAGATGATGTGGAGAGGTTGGGGAGGTGTAATAATTGCAAAGAGGCTGAGAGCTAGAAGGGGAGGGGGACTGGGGTGGTCGGCAGAGGAACGAAGAAAGGGAAAAGAAAAACCCAGCAGTGCACCATGTTGCATTGTTCACGCTCAGACCTTCAATTTGCTCTCGGCATTCTCCTGCAGCGGGGAGAATGTTACGCTGGCTTAAGAGACAAATCGGACACAAAATAAAGACCAAGCACTCAGCAGTAAAGCAATTATCACAACATTTTATGCCGGGGCTGCTCCTTTTGAAGGCAGCCTGGTGCTGCCCGCATGTACCTTAACCCGTTCCTAATAACCATAAAGTCACCATTATTTACGGTACAAGACATTAAATAAATAATGAAAAAAGCTGTCGGCAACAGAGCAAGGCAAGCAGGGTGTGCAGGAGAATCCCTTAGCACAGACTTAACCTGTGCTGCAGGAGGAAAGTTAACTGAGCCTTGAGATAGAGAAGCAGTGATCCAGCAAGCAAGAATCAGGTGGGACCAAAACCACAGAAAAGAATTAAGGGAGACAACACTGGGGAGGGAAACACAAGGTAAAGTAGGATGCAGTCTCAGGTTTAACTCAACCACCCATGAACTTCCAACACTGCTGGGAATGAAATTTGTAAGGCCTCTGCCTAGCAAAGGAGGCATATAGCAGGCCAAATATGTACAAATCACAAGTCAAACAAGAACACTAAGAATGGCTTTAAAGTTAGAACTGCTATTCTTGCTTGGTGGTTGCCAGCATTAAAATTGCATTATAGTTTTACTTGAAGGAAGGAAGGTTCTTACAGCTTCATTAGGTATTATAAAATACATCTAACTTATGAAGACCACTAGCGTAGCTTTGACTTAACTCTTGCCCATAACAGGTAGTTATCAACTTGAACCTTAAATAAAATCAGAAAGAAAATAGATCCGAATTACTTGTGAGAATAAGCACCAATGTCAAAATTCCAGAGCAATTCATGTTAAAAATAAAAGTTATTTGCAGGAACAGAAGGGAAGTCAACTCATCTCCAATGGGAAAAAAATAATGCTTTTTTTTTAATGACATCATTCAATCACTCAATCAAACATGAATCAAAGATTTAAAAAATCACAAATTAGACCAGTCTGTTCAGTTCCCGCAGCTCCTGGGAGGAATTATTCTGGTTGGCATTAACTCAACAGAATATATTCCTCTTGATAATTATCAGGAGATCTTGTTAAGAATCTTTAGATCTGCTTAGTAGATGGCAAATCAGGATTTACTGGCACCTGTTTACCATCTCACTTAGTGTTTGTCAGAGTATTACTTACCAGTATTAGTAGCTACACAAAATACTCATCTCTTCCCCAGTGGATATTTACCCTGCAACACCCACACTTTGGTCATTCACTTTTTATAGGACTTTTACATGACACTGTAATTAAACAGTGGTTCTTTCCTTAAGGTTCTTCCATCCCTTTTTTGACCAGAGAAAATTTGAATTTTGGGGATGTACAGAATAGGAGCACAATCTCCACAGGTGTTGATTGCCTCAGCACTATTCTTCCATCTTTTTAGAGAGGGGTGACTGTGTGCTACTCACCTCTTTCAGCACACTTTAACTTTCTTGCCAACATAATTGTATCACCTTCCTTTTTTAAAACTGCTCTAAAATACCTTTTCAGCTTCATTTTTAAAATCATTGCAATATTTGTGAAACAGTGAAATGAAATTAAGAATTTTAGTGAAAATTTTAACATTTACTTCACTGTACCAGCCAGATGGGTGGTGTATAAATAATAATGTTGTTGTTGTTGTTGTTGTTGTGTGCTGAGTCCCCCCCCCCCTAAGTTAGTGCTAAAACAACTTTTTTAAAAAGGTTGTAGGCCATGTTACCGACACAGCTATGTCGCGCTCACTAGTAGAGGCAGAACAATTTGGGGTGTACACACAAACAATTTTTACCCCCCCCCCCTGAAACGTGGAAGTCCATTGCAATTTCACATGTAGCTTATAGCAGAAGAGCAGTGATTGATTAGAGCTAAGAGCCATGAGTTGTTGTTAATACTATTCCTAGTCAAAAGTAGATCCACGGAAATAAATGAACATGACTAACTTAGTTCCATTAATTTCAATGAGTCTACTCTGAGTAAAACTAAGTTGGCTACAACCCCATCAGTCTAAAAGCACCCCATTTCTGCACTTCCCGCTGCTGCCACTTCAGTATGGCAGGAAGTGAGAGCAGGAGCCATACCGGTAGGATATGCTGAGCCCAGAAAACAGGAACCATATGAAAGCTCCAACCCAGGCACTTCTCTTGCCCACATGGAACGTGCATGGATCAGTGATTATGAAAGATTGCCATTGGATATTGTAAATCTTCTTAGAGCCATGATGCAGTGTCAATCCCATAGGGACAGCTGTGTCTTAGTGGAAAGCAGGAGCTCAACTGATCTAGAGAAAAAGGCATCAATGGAAGCAAGTCCTCAGGGTTTAGGGCATATAACAGGTCCTATTGAAGACAAGAACAATGACAAAGAATCACAGTGTAAATTGGAAATTGCTTTCATATTAAATGACTCTGCCCAAAACAAAGGAAAGTAACTTCTCAGGCAGCTGAATGATAAAGTCAAGCACAGATACAATAAGATACCGTGCCATCTACACACAACCTCTGAGAGGGGATAGAAAAAAGTGGCAAAGCTTGGTATAGTACTGGGAGAATCACATTCCTGTGCTGTGTGGCAATACTACACTAATGTGGCTGCTTAAAGGGGTTTAAAGTGACAGAAATTTAAATTTGAAAGAAATTAAAATAGAACAATGTTCAGAAGGTTTGTACAAAGAAAAATAGAGCAAAACAGCTGATGTGAAAATGGGCTAAGAGAACAACATATATAAGATGAGCAGATTGCAGATGGGAGGGGATACAGATGAATCGATCACGACAGGGTTGGAAACTGTAGAGCCTGTGCCTGGAGACCAAATGTCCCCAGGCCTCTTTATCTGGCCCTCAGGATTTTCCCTTCCAAAGCTGCACCTCTCAATGATCCTGGTTCTGCTTTTGCCTTGCTAGAATGTGTCATTCAAATGCAATAATGCCTCTTGCTTCCCTGGATGAAGGGTGTGTGTATAAACCTTTGATTTTTGCAAGGCTGGAATATAGCCTATTGGACCTACAGAGCAACGTGCACTGCTCTGCCCACATTTACCTCTGACCACCCCACCCACTACTGGCATGTGGCCTTTGGAAGGCTTCCCATGAAAGAAAGTGGCCCTTTGGGCTGAAAATGGTTTTCCAACTCTTAAATTATGGAGTGCCATTTCAGAGATCTGTCATACAGCCATCTATGAGCTGCACCACTCAGGAGCAGAGAGGTGAGGACTGAATGCAAATACTATGCTGGGAGCTGAAGATCCTGCTAGTGGCCCTGAAGACCAAAGTATCACTGGAGGAGTTAGCAGGAGTACACAAAGCATATAGAAAGAGAAGTGAGACTACTTGGCACTCCCTTGTCTGTAACTCCAGAATTATTCTAATGGCCAGCAGTCTATAAATCTTTTTAAAATTCTTTCTTCCCATGCTGCAGTTCCAACAAGCACCCACTGTCAGAAGCTGCTATTTGGTAGGTAAGGGAATCTTCCCTCCTATGACAAATAGCAGCTTTTGGGTTGGGATTTTCACTGGAACCGCAGTGTGGAAGGGAAAGTGTAAGTCCCCTTGCTACCAGCCCTACACTGCTATCTCAGTGCTGATCAGGGGCTTCAGAAAGGTTCGCACAGTGTGTCATTCCACCCTTTGCCTCTCAAGCAGTGGTGGCTGGTGCCCACTGGGACTAGTATGGCAGCAGTCAGGGAGTGTAGGTGTAGCCAGAGCCAATGAGAGAAGTAACCAACTAATTCTAGTTTTGTCTCCAACTTTCTCCCTGATGAGTTCTACAAGAGCAACAGAGACTAAAAATGACGAAAGCTGATAGTCAGTTCTACCCCTAGACTGCCTGTAAGAGGAGTCTCCTGTATCAGGCCATTGGCCCATCCAAGCAGGACACAGGCATCATGGGTAGTAGCCACTGATAGCCTTATCCTCCATGAATTTGTCCAATCCTAACACTCTACCTAAGTGCATGCTGACAGGGTCAGGTATTTCCATAATAGTTTACTTGGCATTTAGGCAGCTATCCCAAAGCAGGCTGCTATCTATGCTCTGGCCAGTCTGAATTCTCAGTGAAGGAGAAAAGACAGCCTGAGCTGATTGAATTATTTTAGCCGACACTAGACAAATATGCCATCAGCAAGAGAAAGAAGTTAGGCTGGTGTTTCCTTGGACAGAGAAGAGGCCATTCAAAAATACCCACATTTCAGGCAGAATTTCCACACACCCAGAAGTGTCTGCCACCACTGCTGAATAGCTACAAAGCAGCTGCCTACCACCCTTCCATCAAATTGCATAACCATCACCACCACCCATTTCCCCCAAATCTGGGGGGGGGGGAATACAGTACTCTAAACCTAAGTCTTCAATGGCCAAAGGGGCTGCTGCAAATGTTGGGGGGGGGAAGCCCCTTCACAGACACATTGGTCTGAGTTAGAAAGTAACCTCTCTTCAACAACCCCCTTTCCCCCTCCTTCTCAACAACCCCACCCCGCCTTGAATTCTTCAAAGCTCAACTTGATTAAAATTCAGGAGTTCCACTGCTCCCCCACCCCATCCCTACCTCCAAAAGAGAGTGCATAAAACCCAGCAAGACAAAGCCTCCTTGAGTTGCACAGGCTCCCCCCTTCCCTAGGACAGAGGCGATGTAAGAGGAAAACCCAGCCCTGACAAAGCCTATTGTCCCCTATCCACTGCTGCTACTACTACTGGTGATCTAGGGGCTCCAGAGGACAGACAGACACACACATACACACATGCCAAAAATAAAAGAGTTGGGAGACTTTTGTGTGCAATACAAAGGAGCTCCACAGTAACAAAGCTTGCCACAAGATTTACTCACCTGCTTCTTGAGGCGTTGAGAGCAAACACCATTTGGTGACTATGGCAGTTGACCTCAATCCGCTATGCTGAAGTCAGCACCACGAGAGGAATTGGATTTTGTGCTCACTCACAGGCACTCAAGCCCACTACATTCGTAACTAAGATGGCCGCTCTTCTTAATTCTACCCTTCAGAAGTTGAAAGGTAGTTGTGGTCAATGAGTGGAAGCAGTTGTGCAGCCAACCAGCCTGTCCTTCCATACATGGAATCTAGCCCCTTTAGCAGCATTTAGCAACCCACTGTGCCTTGATTTAAGGACTTCCGAATCTATGAAACAAACACTTTTCCTGCTGCACTATTGAGGTTTTGTAGATCTCAACACCAAAAATCATATTTTTGAAAGATTGACCATCAAAATCCACATTCTTTAGTTGAAAATGTATCTAAACTATTAGCTCATAGTGTGTCCTGCCATGTTTAAGCCCTTGCAGAATAGACCCTAAGGATAACATACTCCTTTCCTTGCAGGAAAAGCCTAAACAAAAGGCAATGGTGAAATATGTACTACATATACATATACATAGAATCATAGAGTTGGAAGAGACCACAAGAGCCATCCAGTCCAACCCCCTGCCAAGCAGGAAACACCATCAAAGCATTCTTGACACATGCCTGTCAAGCCTCTGCTTAAAGACTTCCCATATACATATACATATGGGAGGCAGGTGGCGCTGTGGGTTAAACCGCAGATCCTAGGGCTTGCCGATCAGAAGGTCGGCGGTTCGAATCCCCGTGACGGGGTGAGGTCCCATTGCTCGGTCCCAGCTCCTGCCAACCTAGCAGTTCGAAAGCACGTCAAAGTGCAAGTAGATAAATAGGTACCGCTCCAGCAGGAAGGTAAACGGCGTTTCCGCGCGCTGCTCTGGTTCACCAGAAGTGGCTTAGTCATGCTGGCCACATGACCTGGGAGCTGTACGCTGGCTCCCTCGGCCAATAACGTGAGATGAGCGCCGCAACCCCAGAGTTGGTCACGACTGGACCTAATGGTCAGGGGTCCCTTTACCTTTACACACACACACACACACTCACACACATACGGGGGTTACAGAGATTGACCAACTAGTCTGATTCAGCATCCTACAAGTTCACATTCTGCAAGCTGAGCATTCTCATTAATTCATTTTATTTGTATGCCGCTCTTCCACCAAAAAATCATGCTCAAAGCTGCTCACAACAAAGAAACAGGGATGCATTTCAAACAAACTCTATGAGAACAATTTCATAATTTCATAATAACATAGCAGAACAATTAATTAGCATTTATAAGACAGTGTTGATAGGGATGTCTGGATCAACAGCGTAACTTGAAGGGATGTGGAATCCAAATAATACACAATAAAAGTATACCTTTTACAAAGTAGTAACCTGTAACAATGGTTACTGTTAAATTCTATAACCGTTCAAACATTTCTAGACTTTGTGACTGCATTTGTGTTTGGAAATGAATTTGCACATATGCGCCAGAATAGGAGAGGGAACATAGTTAACCACCAAGGCTTTTCTTGTGGCAAATATTTTATGTACAGTACAGTGACTTACCCATCAATAAATGGATAAACTTTTCAGGGTGCAAGGCTTTGGCACGGCAAAGGTAGCCGAAGCAATTCACCATCTACTCCCACTAGTGGACAGTGTGGTGGAGCAGAAATGCTTACCTAACGTCCTGGGGGGTGAGTTGCTGCTGCTTATTGGGAGGGGTGATGCAGCAGTGTGGTGAGCGCTGTACCAACACACTAGTGGAGTCAGTGTGGCATTCCTGCACCTTCCTCACCACCTTGCTTCTCCCCTTCCTAAGTAAGCAGCAGTGGCTCACCTGCCAGGAGCTTCTGTTTACCCTTGGGCTACATAAATCAGCACAAAAAGAAATTATATAAAAGCAAACCCAAATCCATTGTTCACCACATCTCACAACTTGTGCCTTTCAAGAGTTCGGAAGGTCGCATTTGTATTCCCCCCCCCATTCCCCCCAAAGTGGCTGGGACAACCCAACCAGGTGGGCAGGGTATAGATAAGAAAATTATTATTCTTTTCAATAAAGTTTAATAATCCTGGTGTCACTGAAGAAAGATAATGCTTCTACCTATTATGGGATGATGCCATAACCTCTGTGCAAATTAAATTGATCACCTTAAACCAGGCATCCCCAAACTTCGGCCCTCCGGATGTTTTGGACTACAATTCCCATCTTCCCCGACCATTGGTCCTGTTTGCTAGGGATCATGGGAATTGTAGTCTAAAACATCTGGAGGGCCACAGTTTGGGGATGCCTGCCTTAAACCAAACTGCAATTTACCAAGTCAGGGTATATTTTTCTGCTCACCAAGTCAGGGTATATTTTTCGTTTGGCTCCATATGCTGACCATTCCTGAAGTCATAGCAATCCTGCTTGGGACTAAGGGGCAGAATTCATCTAATAATCAGCAGAAGCTTCTTTGTGCAATAGGCCTTTCGCATCTCCCCACCACATGGTCCTTTGGTGGGATTGGGATCGGGTGGGATCGGGAAAATGCCCATGATAGCACACAGGGTGAGAAGGAGAAACATTCTGTCGGGCAAGCTGAAATGCTTGCACATACAGAATATTTGCAATAGTGCAACATTCAATTCCACGCAAGAACTATAAAGAAACAGCCAGAGAGCTAGGAAGAGGTTTGCATGCAGAGATCATGAGAGTTATAGAGGTCAAGTAACAAGTTGCCCTAGCTACTTTGGACTTTCTCATCTAATTTGAAAGATAAAACCACAAAGATTTGTCTCAATAATTACTTTAATCAAGTCCTTTCCCTTACAAATTTGCTAAAAATGCCCTAAGGAAAGTACTCGGGAAGTTCATTCAGGTTTGAATTGTGAAACCTCTACTTGGCCAGTAAAAGCAAGCTCTCACAGTTACGTTTTAAAATCCACTTGCTACATTGCCCAAAAGAAAAGAGGGGAAGGCTTTTGCATCTTGAACAGTTGTGTAGCTGAAGAGAGAATTAAAGGGAGAATTTCAGCAGATTTAATGCCATGGAAGCTACATCTGCCATAATTCCCTCTTCTATGTAACTATTAAAGGTGCAGGAGCCCTGCCCTCTCTTTCATATGGCCACCCTACCACCTGCTAATAAGCTATGGGGTGCTACTAAACAGCAACAGGAGCTCAAAACATAGTGTAGTAACAGGAAGCAAATCTACAATTCAGCTAGGAACAGGTACCGGTACAATAGAAGTCTCTGCCTAGGTCAAGCCCTGAAGACACACCAGAAATAATGAAGCATCTGGTCTAGAGCTATGATAAGCGGAACAAAATTCACATAACATGGACTCAGACTTGATACACACATAATTGTGGCAGATCTATGCCACAGTTTGGCTCGATGCCAGCCATCGTCCTAGACCAGCGGGCACATTTCAAATTCTGACAAAGTGCTGTGGTGCCAGTCACAAAATGGCTGCTGTGAGGGCATGGCATTACACAAAATGGCTGCTGTAGGGGCATGACATAGCACATAATTAGAGGGAGTATTGTCATTGCTGTTTCCCCAACAAACTCCTCCTACCCAAGGCAACCTCATATTTTCTGTAGGAAGTCACCTATGTCATGCTGCTCCTGACCATGGAAATCACACAATATTGATTTACACACACACACACACACACACACACACACACACACACACACACACATACTGTTGCTGTCTAATAATAACATGGAACATACCCCAGTGCCAGGAAAAATAATCAGGGTGGTCACACCACACTTACTCTCTCTTGTATATACAGCACCACAGACACACATGCATCATTCACACACAAGCACTTTACATATACAATACTTATACATATATACCCACACAGGCAGCAATCATTTTAGTTGCATCCAACTGACACTCACGGGTCATTTTGGACATGGAAGAGGGCAGAATGAGGGAGCGCTTATGCGCGCTTCGCTGAGACGAGAAGGGTCCGGGAACAGCAACCCTCTGTGTATTTTTTCCTTTCTCTCTCATGTGCATCTCACTCTCTCACTTCCATACCACAAACACAAAGACACACACATTCAGTAAAACCCCTCCACAGGTGAAGAAAGTGCTTGCCATTTCCAAAAGAACTCCCCCCCCCCAAAAAAAACCCCTCCTGCAAAAATACATGAGCGCCACCAACCTGGCACCTATTGGTGCCATGCCAGGCTGGGGTTCTCTGCACCAAATAAAGATACTGTTGCCACAGCAACTAGCTGTTCTGGGATCACGGGAAACACAGTAGTAGGAATAAACTTTTATCACAGTTAGGCATGGGCAATATATCAATATACTGCCCAGGCCCAGCATGTGTGGGCAGACCGCGATGATAGCTTCACTCAGCGGTATATCACTGGTGAAAATGTCACTGCACTTGAGTCCCTCTGCCTCCAGCGCCCAGCGCACTGAGGGATGAACAAACTAGCTTACGGACTTCTCCCAGGAGGGTGGGCTGTGTTATTCCTCCTGGGGTGAACAACCCCCCATGAGAGGAAAGAGACAGCACACCCACACGTGTGAAAGTGAAGGCAGGCTCCGTGTACTTGGCTACTGTCGCTTGGTCCGTCTTCGGGGAGTGGTGGGCAAGCTGGAAAGCTAACTCACCTCCCCCCCCCCAGTAAAGGCAGAGGGAGCTTGGCCAAGGAGCCCCAAGGTCCTTGTTGCTCCAGCACAAGCAGTAGGGGCCTCAGGGCTCACTCAGCTGGAGGCAGGAGCCTTTCTGCCCCCCAGCTGAGCAGCAGGCTGAGGCCAGCTGTATTGGCCACAGCCTGTGATGTGCTAGGTGAAAGCACCTCAGCTTCCACGATGAGAGCTGCGGCAGTTTCACCCAGCACCTCACAAGTTTTTTCCAGCATTGCGGTATATCGCCAAACCCGGATGTTTGGCTGGCGATACACCACAATGTTGAAAACCCAATATCACCCAGCCCTAATCAGTTATGTGAGCCTGTGTGGTAAAGGTAGTCAGAGGCAGAGGCCTAGGTTCCAATCTCCATTCAGCCATGAAATTCACTGACAAACTTAAGGCAGTTGTTACATCTCTGCCTAAACTCTCACAGAGATATTGTGAAGATAAAATAGAAGAGAGTGATGTATACTGCCTTAAGCTTCTTTGCTATAAACTTATTAAGTAAATAATCTTGGTTTCTATTTCGGTAGGATTACACAAAAATCACTTGTGTATTACTATGTATCGTTAATTTTCCTGAGTTTTGCGCAACTTTTTGCTCCTTCCCTTCTTTTTGTACTATGTATTTCTTATATGTTATTTTCTGGGGAAAGCATTGAAAAAATAACAACAATAATAGTAACAACTACTACTACTCTGCTGCTGCTGCAGGAGGTACCATGCATCATTCTTTTTAATTTCTGCCGCAATTAAGCTATGTTCTCTTTGCATTAAGGTAATAAATTTTGGGGGCAATTCATTGTGTAGTAAGGTTCCTAAGAACATTATAGATAATCTGGGGTTAATTAGCTAACTGACCAATTAAGTAATTCCACCTCCCCCCTTTACCAGAACATCTGTATAAACTGAAATACCTTCCAAGCGGTTCTGGCTAGATAAAATGCTAAGTAAGCGCGGGCCTCAGTTTTCCTCATTACAGACAGGCAACTTCATGCTCACTTTTTTTGGTGCAGGTTACAGGGAACGAATACCCTTCCAAATGTTGGACTCCCAACTCCTGTCAGTTCCAACCAACATAGCAAAAGGCCAGGGATGATGGGGCAACACATTGACTATCCCTGTTCTGGGAGATGTTAGAAAAGGTTGAGAAGAATGAAGAGGATTTTCAGCCTTACATATCTGATTTTTCCCATCAGTAAAAATCAAGCCTAAAAAGCACCCTTAGGCCAGAAAAGTGACAAAGGAAATTAATAATTAATCCAAATCCTGGGCAGCCCAGCAGAGCGCAATACTTTAAAGTGTGTATTCGAAAAGAAATCCAAGCACATACAAACCAAAGCCATTCTTTGAACGCCAGCACCCAGGAACTGTGGCAGATGCAGGATTGATGCAGCTGCTCCAGCAAGCCAGTTCAGAGAGCCCTTTCCTCGACAGCTCACCCTGATGCCATTCTCAGAAGTCACTCACTTTTTTCCACATTGCCTTTTTATTGTTTCAACTTTTTTGTTTTCTTTCAGGGTAACAAAGAACAGAGAGAGGAGGGAAACCCACAACACTTTAAACTTAAGGCTATTAAAAATGAAAAGCAAAAAAAGGAAGCTGGGAAGGTGGGGGGGGCAGGGAGAGAGAATAGAGGGGATATTTTCTCTTGCCTTTAAGGAAGGGTCTTTTTCTTTTTCAACCTGCTTTTGAAAGAGTCAAGCCCCATAAAGATCTTTACCTTTCCAGATGCCTGTTGCTTTTGATAAAGGTGAAGATGAACAACTTATGTTGGGCTGAGAAGAACAAATCCCTTCTTTTGTTCTTGGCAAAAGTATTTGCTAATTGCTTCTAGCCGCTTCTGTATTTGTCAGTTAACACAGGGGAAAAGCAGGGTAGCACGAGAGAGGGAACAAAATCAATGGGTGACAAAGTGGGGGGAAATAATATCTCTTTGGCGGCCTCAAAAGTACAGAAAGAGGGATAAAGTAAAGAGAATGGGAGAGGTCTCAAAAATAAATAAATGACCCGATACTGCTTGGGTGAGCCCCATTTTTCCTATCAGCTTTTACAGGGGGCAATACGTTTTATTCATTGCCAGGACTGACTTATCGCAGCCTTGTTTTTAATGAGGTATAATAAGGAGAACATTTTGTAACAACACGGCTCCGCTATTTTATCCGACAAACAGCTGTGTCATGGCCGTCGCCGGGAGAATGAATCATATCTCTCTGCCTGCATATGCGAACTCCCATGTAATTACCCTTGCATCTTAAATAAAGCAGGCCCTAAACCTGTCGCTCAGATTACAAGCAAGCGGAGCAACCCTCGTAACTGTGGCCTCTATCATTACAATTAATTTATCACAGAAGCGCTGAGATTAGAGACTGGAATTAAAACGCAGTAAGGAGGGTACCACTGTGATGACAACAAATGAATCTGAGGGGGGACGGGGGGGGGGAGGTGAGATAGTTTTATTGCAAAGGTTGAGAAGCCTAATTTCTTAAGTAGATAAACATGGAGGGAGCTCTATACTTTACGTAAAGCTGGAAACAGCAGGTATTCTCTCCCTATCTCTGAGGAAACAGTGAAAAGAACTTGGGCCTGGAGTAGGCCCAAAATGTGTGTAGGCATGTAGATCATACGGACAATAATAAAAAACTCACAAGTGTTTACGCATTTTACATCTCATTTTAAACATGTACATTTTTAAAGGACTTGTGTACATGTTCTCACAAAAAGTGGAAAATGCCATATTGCATTCATTTGTATTTTCTTTCTCCAGTGTGCATGCACAGAATTATCGCAGCGCTTCCTTCATGTATTATTTATTTAACAGAATTTATATACCACTTGCTTATAAAAAAGCCTCTAAGCTGTTTGCAATAAATACTAACATTATCAATAAAAACAGTTTTAAACACTTAAAAACATCTAAAAGTAATTAGAATTAACAGTGAAAAAGACCAAAACACACTAACATGACTGGATAGGCTTGCCTAAATACAGTAAAAATGTTTTAATCAGGCACATGTGCTCCTTTGTCATTGTGAAGTTCCTTATTGGCCGAGGCCCTTTTTAATTACCGTAGTTTATTATTATTTTGTCATTATATAAAAAAATTAAAGCCCCAGATAGGAAGGAGATCTGCAGTGACACTGCACACACATAATTTATACATGTCTGTGCTAAAAGCTACTGAACAGTCCAAAATGTGACTTGCCCATTTTGAAGGTAGCCTTTTTCTTTCTTTCTTCAAAATGATGCAGACAGAATCACCTCAAGCTTTTTGACACCAACTCTATTATAAAGCTCATACCAAAATAAAAACTTAGTTGGTCTTTAAGGTGCTACTGAAGGAATTTTTAAATTCTATTGTCTCTGTCAATCTACTTCATAAACTGGCCAGCTGCCAAGGAGGGGGGGGGTCAAATCCAAAACTTCTCCTTCAGGCATTAAGCAGGGGGAGGTAAGGTGAGGAAGGAACTTAACGCCTCCCAATGGTCTCTTGCCTAAATACAGAACGGAGGCTTTTCTATTTGATTTTGTAACGCAAGAACAGCTTGGTGCAGTCCTATTTATATCAGTACTGTATACAGAAATGTTTACTGCACATAATTTCAGCATCATGTTATCCATACTGTGTTACCAACTGCAGGTTTTGAAGTAGACAAACAGGCCCTGCACCGAATGTTGCAGGGTATCCTCTATTGTAGCATATCTTCTATTGGACTTTTCCTCACCTCCTAACAGCAGTGCTCCTGTGCAGATTGCCAGTCAGCCACACCTTACTTCAGGATACTCCAGTCCATTCCCTCTCCCCCTCTCTTTTCCTTTTCCAACCGACATTCAGCACTCCATGGCTACTGAGCATGCTCAGTGCTCATTAAGACTTTGCAGAAGGCGATGTTGAACTCTTAGGTCTGACTTTTAAAATATTTTTGAAGTTATGGCAACCTTGTGGGTTACCAGTTTTTTTTTTTTTCAATGAATCCAGGGACACTTTTCAGCTTCAATGGATTTTGTATGGGGACTGCCGTGTAAATCCGGGGACTGTCCCCGGGAAACAGGGACGTCTGGTAACCTTATGCTATTAGCACCTGCACCATATATCCGTCTCCTGTTCCATGCCCCCTTTTGGCTCCAGTCCTGTCAGCGTTCACCACCTGAGTTTGCCATTAGGACTGACAGACAACAAAGAAGCATGTCTTCAATATCTTGGTAACTCTTCTGGTGTGTATTTTAAACCAGTATCCACATTAACACATACAAGTGACAAAGCTGGAGGAGCAGGTGGTATAATCCTAAAGGAAAGGTTCAAAGGGCCACAAGAAACAACAAGCAACGCAACATAATTACAATAAAGGCACAAAAACAGTAGGACCTTCCTGGAATTTGGCAAGAATGGGAATGTGCTAGATCAGCCATACACAAACCTCTAATAGTTAGGAACTCTATTCCTTTCTGAAGTGTATATATGCCTCCTTTGAACCACAAAAGTCAGCATCCCTGCCACGCACCCAAGCTAGTCTTGTGGCAATTTTAAAATACAACGGGCAGCAAGTAAATTGAAAATTGCCCAACAAAACTGCAGCCTTTCACAGGCCAGTCAGGGTCATGTAAATTCAGCGGATTATCCATCCCTAACTTCCCTCATGTATCGCCAGCCTCTGTTATCGATCTGCTCCTCCAAGGAAGCAGTACCATCCCATCCCATGCTGAGTCCAGGCAGACACTTTTGTGACTGTTGCAGAACAAATTATGAGAAGTTCAGTAGTGCCTGGTTTCTGCACACCATAATCTAATTTGGGCCATAACATGTGTACATAGGGATACTCAGCTGCACTGTCACAAAAATCCAATAAAATGGTTGACAGCTGCACTGGCAGACATAATGGCTGTGTTAGCATGAAATGGTAAAGCATGGTTTAGTGTTACAAGGACAAGCCAGTGATCCTCCTACAGTGCAGATGTGGGAAGAGTTCAAAAGTTTTTGCTTTCCTGCAACTAGTAATGATGCCTGAGACCAGACAAACTGTGGTTAACCTTAAGTATGGCTTGCTTAAACATATCAAAGTTAAGCTCCACCTTATGAATTAGTTTTGTTTCATCAAACCCTAGATAAGACTAACCACAATTTGGATGCAACACTAAATTATGGTCAATGTAAAATGGAAGTGGAAGATTTTTACCTTCTCCCTGCAACTGTGCCAGAGAAAGAGAACTAGAAAGCACACAAGCCCAAGATGTGCTGTCGCTCATCTTCTTCGGAGACTGATCTCATTGCAGCACTGGGCTAGAAGAAATGGAACCTGTTCCCAGTTATGTAATGAGGAGGAACCCCCTGCTTCTCTGCTGGTCACTGGAAAAACACAGGGGTTGATTGTGGGTTGTATGTGCAATGAGAGTGTCTACATCTGTGCATTAGTGTGCACTGGCAGCTTTGGCTATACCCACCGCTGGCCCTCATAGAGTTGAGCCATCCTCACTGCACCCTCACAAGCCAAAAATAGCCTAGCAAGCCAATCCTAGCTTAGTGTGTGACATGTAAACAGTCAATAACTAATGGCAAAAGAGCACCCCTAGACCTAAGTAAGTGGCAAATTCATACTTTTTTCTCTTTACTTCAAGCCAATGAGAGTTATGTAATTTCAGTGCACCATCCCTATGGTTGCTCTACAACAGGCACCCCCAAACTTCGGCCCTCCAGATGTTTTGGACTACAATTCCCATCATCCCTGACCACTGGTCCTCTTAGCTAAGAATCATGGGAGTTGTAGGCCAAAACATCTGGAGGGCCGCAGTTTGGGGATGCCTGCTCTACAATCATAGACTCTGTAGGGAGCAATTGCTCAGAAGCTAGTCCCAGAGCACCCATCCCCATATTGTATAAGGAAGGCTCTGTTCAGACTCTACTAAAGGACTACTCTTCAGAATCTCAGGTTTCACTCATAGAAGCTTTGAGAACCCCTAGCCTTAAACAGAAACCATCAAACATGCAAAGCAGGTACAGCTTAGTTTGCAGTCCTAGCCCACTTACCTGAGAATAAATTCCATAAAAGTCAGTAACACTTACTTCTGAGTAAGTTTGGCTAGGATTGCCCTGTAAGTCAGTGCTTCAACGCAAGACAAACACCAGACAAAGTAGGTACTGAATTTTTTTAAAAAAATCTTCATCTGTCACCTGTGTCTGATCGATGACAGTAAGCTTGGCACAATGGGCAGACAATTGTATTTGGTCCAGTCAGACCTGGGTTCAAATCCTTACTCAGCTCCCTGCATAAGCTTGAGCATTCAAGCCTCTGTCTAAGCTACCTCAAACTGGGAAAACTCTTAATCTGCATCACAAGATTCTTGAAGGAAGAGCAAGATATAAATGATTAGGTGGCAATTTCACAGGCAATTTAATTTAACTACCAATTTCTAGAAATATATTGGCTCTAGCATTTAGCCCACCACACCCAACCTGTTCCTGTTTCCATTTGGAAGCAACAGTTCTTGGCTGTTTTAGAACCTGTCTGTCCAGTATCCTAGACAAGGTTAAATTGCCTACCACTGCCCTGTCAGCAACTATTCATTGGTTTTGAAGGATATTTCTTCCCTGAAACCTAAATGTATTAATCTTCTATCCTGAAACTCAGTCATTAATATTTCAGGTGATGATGACCCAACTGAAATGTTCGTACATATGGCTGATATCATTCCTATACCCTGTGCAGCAGTGTACCACATAACTCTTTAGGGGCCGCAGAAGCTGCATTTCTAGTGGCTAAAGAGATCCTGCCCCAAAGAAAAGCCAAAATAATTCATAGGGCAGGTCAGCACAATATGGCTTTTGGACAGAAAAGTGTCCCCATGTCATATTTTTCACTCCAATGTGACCTTTCTCTCATTATGTGTAAGCAACCTTATGAATTTTCATGTGCACAATTAAACAGATCCACCCTATTATTTTGTGCAATTATGGGGGGTGGAAATGCTATGGTCCACCTCTGGGCCAGAATGCTACCTCCAAATAGTTCAATACCTATCCAGAATTACCAAACTCACAGCAGGGGGTTCAGAGTCACATCCTTCAGCTTGCACCCTTGCTTCCAACAATACCTGACAAACAACAAAGCCCATAAATGCACCTCCACACACTGCATTTTATTGATACTAATAGTTATTGCGGGCTAAATGCTAGTCACAGTGTGTTCAAAATATATCCTACCTGAAATATTAATGGTACAGTACTACAGTACTGTAGTCTTTCAAATCTACTTTCACTCTGAAGCCGGGAGATGTGAAGAGTTGCTACAAGAGATGCGAATTCCTCCTCCATCCTTCCCAGTAAGGGTCTACATTGGATCAGGATGGCAATTAATAGTCCATCACACACACCCTTCCAATCAGTGCAATATAAGAAGGTGGACTGTAAATTCCTTCCACATTAATAGCAAGGGTTAATGCTCAATGGACCTATCCTGAGAACTCTCCATCCCAAACGGGCTTAAAACTTGGCAGAGACCTATGAGACACACTATGGACTTTCCTTTCTTGTTTCATCTGCTTTTCCCACACCAGAAACAATATCCCAAAGGTAGAAAAAATATGAGACCAACCATGCTTCTTTGTCCCAGTATATGTGGTGTGGGAGGCATATGTGCAAAATTACAGTTGATTTCTTGATTTTGAGAACCGCTGCTCAGGAGTAGACACACAAAAGACAGTGGTGATTAAGACAATACCACAAAGCCAAAAAAAAAAGCTGTTTTCTTTATGGAGAGAAATGAAATCTATTCTAATTGGTGGTGAAGTCAAAAACACATAAGAAAATCCCACCCTTAAAATCCCCAAACTCCTGTGTTTTGAAAATGTTAATCATGAAGATATAATAACTTCTGTAGAGCGGCCTTTAGCACCTCTCAAGGAACTTGAGTTACCAGGGAATAAGGGGGAGGGTGGTGGAAAAGAAACCTGGTTTCAGTTACAGAGACGCCCCCAATGTACCACCCCAACCGATTCACTAAACAGTGCTGAGACCAAAATGAGGCAGGCGGTCCCATATGTCATAAGAATTAAAGGCACGGTTCCCACTTTGTAACGATGCTTTTACAGAAACCGTTCCACTGTAAAACTTTATGATTTGAATCTTTATAGCTGCCAGCAGAGCACATGTTCACTGCCTTGAATTATAACTTAATATCAGCAAAATCTGGCGCTTTCCAGCACTTTTTTTGGATAAAGTTTGTTCCTATTCCCTGCCCCAGCACCCTGCAGTTTCCCCCTAGCCACTGGTTCCAGGGGACGCTGCATGTTGGTATCACACTGCCAAGGAGGCACATCTGGAGACACTTTCTGTATGGAGGTCTCATCAGCATCTAAATGTACATGGGCAGCTACACCCGCAGGATACAGTTATGGATCTGTTTATCGCCATGATTGCAAAAACACTAAAATGCTAATAGAACAATGAGTACATCAATAAACACAGTTAAGGGGCTGAGACAAGCTCAGTGGAACCAGCACCCTTTCATGCTTAGATATTCCCTCAGATGAAAAGGAACATGGAGCATTTGCACATGGAAGAGGAAATGAGAGGAAATAAACCATTCATTAAAAACCTGTATGTTATATCAGACCTGTCAAAGGTCTGGTCATGCAAAGACACAGGGAACGAGCATGGTCACAGAAGTTTCTAGACAAGCAAGGCTAGGAGAGCTACAGCATCCTTTCCCAATCTGGATGCTTTCTAGAATGCCAACCACCCCTGCCTGTGCATATAAGTGAAATGCATGTAAGTGGGGAGCCTCGTCAAAGCAGGGAACTAGGGTGATTTAAGAGGCATCAGAAATGCCCTTTTCTTTTATACTGTACCTTTGCCTCCAGAGTGCGAGAAAGTGTAGGGAACAATGTGTCCGAGCCCGCTGCAACACAGCTTCATTCCCAATAGCTGTTAAGCGGGACAGTGCAACATCAGCGAGAGCTCCCATGCGCCATTTTGGAGCCCATAAATTATTATTTTTTAAAAGGCTTTTAAATTTTTATTTCTGCACTTTTGGCTCACTGACATCCTCCTCAGCCTCTGGGGAGGGTCTCATCATGAGCAACAAGGGCTTTCCAGCTCTCTCCCATCATTCCCAGGTTTGAATCTATCTATCTATCTATCTATCTATCTATCTATCTATCTATCTATCTATCCATTTCCTTGGCACCACACGCAAAAATCAATCGTGCATAAGTAGGGAAATGCCTGTACTAAGAAAGCTTAAGGGTTCTTCACCTTCTGAAGTGGTTTCTTTCCTTCCTAGGTTTTCTTAAAACCTTGCTCAACATCCTAAACTCCTGAATCAGAGATGTGGGAGCCAGATGGATCTCCAATTTCGAAAGCATGCAGCACACATTAAAGCAGTGATCATGTATTTTTCATATTTTCATTTGCAACTTAGGCACTGTGTATGTTGTCAGGGCTCAGGGTATTTGTAAAATACATGTTTCATCCCTCCTAAGGGCTCCTTACTTCCTTAGAAGCTGGAGTGGTTTAAGAATAACGACATTTTGCTTTTGGTTTATTAATTTTTATTGTGCCTTACGGTCACATTTTCAGGTTTTTCTCCACCAAACTTAAGGAGCAGAAATTTGAGAAACAAACCCTTTGTCCTCTTTGATTTCATGCTAATACAAACTTCTTTTAAAAACCCTGAGTCATGTGATTAAATTGTGAAGGGTGGTAATTTGATTTACTGTTATGTTCCAAGAAATATTTAAACAGAAGTTATCTGGGAACCCTATTTTTAAAAACCAACTTATTAGCCTCTGCAGGTGGAATGTGGAATGAGATTATTAGGAGAGGATCCCTTGTTTAATCTAAGGCTTGTCTAAAGGGTTCTTTTTGGGGTCAAAAAACAGTAATCAATGATTCATTGTGTGAAATGTTCACATCCTAGGGCTGAATCCTGAGATCCATAGAATGAATGGAAGATCAGAAAAGGGGACTTCCTTGACCCCCTTGCAGACAACTCCTCTTGAAAATACTCACCTAGGGTGAGTGGGTTGTGGCAGCTTCTTCAGTGGTGTGGGATGCAGTAGGAGGATGTGGGGCTGCAATGGGAATCAGGAATTGCTCCAAATCAGACAGAAGCACATTGGAAGGAATCTCCTCTCACTCACACTTTAATCTACCGTATATACCCGGTCAACTCATACAAACCCATGAATATTTATTTGGTAAAACAACCAGTAATTAGAGCAAGAGAGCAGTTGGTAGCAGCGTTAGGAGAGATGAGTTCTCTTCACTTGAGCAAAAACAAGAATCCTCGTTTCTGGAAATGCTCTCTCTTTTTTAACCCTTCGAGACAATTTGTCACCAGGGTTATTAGCATTTCTTCTGAGATATTGACAGCTTGTCTTTCTTGCCTTCCAACCAGTGAGTGATTTCTTCACGCAGTCGCCAAATACTGCCAAATCACCATGGTAAATGTATCGACAGAATCATATTAACAGCTGCTGTGCATTTACAGCACCGTAAGTTATACAGAGAGGCGGAAACACACAGGGAAATAAAGCAGCCCCAGTCAGCAGTAGTGACAAGCGTTTATTTAGCAGTTGCTGCCTGGAACTATTTTTTATGCTTTAATTGCTAATTGTAAGATCCCATAAAAGAGCTGCCTTGGACCAAATTATTTGTCACACCTCAGAGCTGAGCATCCATATGTTAGTTACCTGGCTACACAAATGACTTACCTGGACACTGCCCAATAATATAATAAAGTGAGCTAACTTTTAACACAATACAGAGGATGCCAACAAACTTAAGAGCTTGTGAAAGATAATCAAGGGAAGACCTGTCTTGTGACAGAGTGTGACCCAAATTTTGCCATCTTACTTTTGTTCCTTCTTGGCACTGCCACAATGCACTTAGGGTTGGTAAACAAACTGAGTCCCATAGTTCCCTGAATATCTCATTGTAATGTCCAATGGGCAGTCACTTATTTTATTTTATGAATGTACTGTATATCCTATCCTCTAATGAAAACATGTTTTCAGAGCAGCTTACATAAAGCAAGTTAAAAGTAACAACAGAGGTTCATTCCACTGTAACAGCCTTTCACAATCAGAACCCTCTAGATGTTTAGGACTACAACTTTAGTCATCCCTTACCATGCTGGCTGGGGCTGATGGGAGCTGAAGTTGAAAACATCTGGAAGGCATCAAGTTGGGGAAGTTTCATGATAAGAAGTCCCCTCACCCTAGAGGGCCATCCTTTGTACTGTTCATTTCTTTGTACTGTCACTATCCTGGTTCTCCTTCATTTTATGTGACACGGTTTATACTTTTCTCTTTAAGGTAATTTCTGTCACCACCCCACCCTACACAAGGAGGACAGAAAGTTAATTTCATTGCCAATCAACCTGGCCGCAGAAATGAGCTAAGTGAACAAATAAGCTGTGAGAAGTGGTAGAAACTCCCCAGGAAATTTTTGAAGAAAACTGCCCACAATGCAGCATGTGCGTTTAACACTCCCAAATCCTGGAAAAAGCCTGCCCATCACAACCTCCTTACTAGTCCACTCGATATTCTTCCCAATAAGCTTAAGAAAATAAACTCCTTAAAGCCAGGGCTGAAAAAGAGAGAGAAACCCCCACCTTTTCACTCCCCTCCAAATCTCCCTAGCTATTAAGCCTCTTAGAAGTTAGAATGTTGCTGAAGAAAGTGAGACCACGCCAAGCAGCTTAGGAAAGGCCTAAGGCTCCATGTGGGAGGGGTGGGAATGGGTGTATGTGGAGAGGCAAGGAGTACAAGAGGTATGTGCAGCTGCAGCCATAGCAGTACTTTGCTAGTTGGGCAAGGGGGGGGGAGTGTTGTCCTTTATTCTTCTTCTTCTTTTTCATTTTCTGATTTTTGTCCAGTTAGAAATTCAGCAAGTCAGGCAAATTCGAACAGATGCCTGAATAATGATTTATATATTTAACTTCCTGTTGTAGCAGAAACAGAAAAGCGCAACTTTCAAAGATAGCTCTGGTGAATTCGAGGGCCTCTGTTGCCTTTCAACAATGCTTTCAAAATCAACATTGCCCATCCTAGCCTGTCCCTCCTACCCAACTAGAGCTTACAAAACAAAACTAGAAAATACCCTAAACGTAAAACTGAGTTAATGGCTAATATATTGAGAATTAAAGGCAATTGATTATGTTTCTGCAAAATGCCAACTTGCTCTATCATAATATCATCTTATCCCATTCTTAACTATATTTGAAATTAACTGGGCTTTTAAAATATGCTGCTGCTATTATTATTATTATTATTATTATTATTATTATTATTATTATTTACCCTCCCTTCACCTTAAGATCCCAGGATAGGTTACAACCATTTAAAATGCAATATTAAGAACAGTTTACAATGATAACAATCACAAAAACAAGGTGGGTCCTAAGAGTGCATATAAGAGTTCTCTTCTGGACGCACCCTCAGATAATGGCAGTCATTCCATCTCTATGGGAAATGCAAAATGCTACACTTGGGGACAACACCTGCCTATCACACCTGGCAGTGAAGTGGCCCAATAACTAGCAATGGGGGAAGTGGAACCACATTCTATTTCTCTCACCTGGAGGCAGGTTCGGGAGCTGCAGAGAAAAGGCGCCAGCATGCTGCTGGTGATCAATGAATTTCCGTTCTTCCACCCCTGTCCACTGAAACTCACATGTGGAGCTCCTATGAGTACCAGACTTCCCACTTCAAATCTTCACATTTGAAAGGAACAGTGAAGCTAGCATCCTCATCCCCACTTGCTTCATCCTAATTATTACACCAAAAGAGGATAATCTCACTCTGGAATGTAACTCTAAAGCAGAAATAGAATTCAGCACAGGACAGTGAGGGTGGGCTAGGGCTATGGAAACAGAGTGCTTCAGTTCATAATGGCTCCCACTAAGTTTTATGGGACAAGACAAACAGGCAGTACTTTGGAAGAAACTCAAGGGCAGGGCACCTGACCTCTGACCCAGAAACCGGAGCATGAAGGTCAGGTATAGCACAGGACAAACCCCAAAGTGCACTCTTTTCCTTTCTCCCATAGAAGTGAACAGCTTCCGTTCACTTGGGATAACAGCAGCTTTGCTGTCCCAGAAGCTTCAGAGGTCACGCTTTATTACTAGCCATGGCTGCTACAAACCATGACCCAAGCAAAACTATCAGAAAACACTACTTTGTAACATTATGGATGACATGCTGACATTCCAATAATGTAACAAAATGGAAGAATGAGAGGAACCAAGAAAGATTTTGTAGCTAGCATATTATCCATCTGCAAAGGGGGCTATGGGGCAGTGTGGGGCTGAAAAGCTGCATAAAACGTTAAAATAACAGTAATAGTTGGATACAGTACTGTAAAAGCAACTGCTGTGTGAGTAGCAGTTAATCTTCTCTGTGTAACATAGCTCCCTCTAGGTTGAACATTCAGGTATTTCAGAAACCAAGGCACACCAAATTTCACCCCCCCTTTAGTACTCATAAAATGCAGAAATTCCCTGCAAAACAGGTGCTCATTTTCTAGTTAGCATAGACTTTTTGTGCGAGAATGTGTGCAATATGTCCAACTGGACCCCCAAGGAGTATCTTGATACTAATATAACCTGGATCAATGCTTCAAAACAAAACCAGACACATGCACCCTACACTTCTTGTGAAAAAATATTGAAATCTCAGACTTGTGCATTTAACCTAGGGTGCAATCTATGTAGTAGCCAGACTGACATTTACCATCCATCCATCAGCATGCATTGAGAAGTGGGGAGAAATCCGTTATTTTCTCACTCTAACTACCCTGGATTGTGCAAAGAGTAATTAAAGTGTCTCAAAGTTTTTCTGTTAGCTGATGTTGAGTATGAGCCCAATTTAAACCTAGTTGAAGTTTATTTAAATGCACTGCTTGGAAAATCTGGGGACTGTTTCAGAATATTCTGTACCAAAGTTAAAGCTAGTCTCTCATTACCAGGAGAATAGGTATAAAATTACTGATAGCAAATTACCCTATTTCCCACCAGCTAGATCCGGCACACCCTTCAGATGCATCAGGAGACACTTCTGTCAGGAAAGGAATTCAATATTAGAATGACATGACTGGCTCACCACCCTGTTTACCATGTGTAACTGTAATTAGCATAAGATACTTACTTGTATGAAAAGTCATTACAAATCAGCTATTGTTCTTTATGAAATGAATGCTGTACTTTTCAGAGGAAGCCAGCCAATGTGACCTCAACTGACCATATGAATTGAGCCTAAAGACAGGGGAGCGTCATACAAATCAGAGATGTCCTATCTAAGGCGACAGACTACTTCTACAAAGGGTTCACACCCCTCTCCAAAATATATATAGCAACATAGGAAGCTGTCTTAGGCTAAGAAGCTTAAAACAAAGCCAAGTTGTGGGTGTCCCCCCTCCCCGTACTACAGAGAGGATACACATAGATTGTGGCCAACATCAGGTGCAGTTGGCTTCAAAGACCAATGGTGGGAGCACACTGGAGCCACAGTAAATAGTAATGGGTATGCAGCCTTCTACAGAGTCAGACCCTTGGTCCATCTAGCTCTGGGTGGTCCAATGCATGGTCCAAGGGCCACACGCATCCCTCAGCAACTTGTGCCACCTTCCCAAAGCAGGATAATGGAGGAGATGGGCTTTGGGAAGGAGGCATGAGAGCTCTGACAGGGTCCTAGAGTCCTCCCCCCTCCATTCTAAAGTCTAGTTAGCATTTTCCTGGCTTTGGGAAGGCAATGCAAGGGTGGAGGTGTGTGTGTCTAATTTTGGCCACACTTCTCCCACCCCAGCATGACAAGGCAGTGTGTGGCTCGTGACTTCTGTGCCGAAGTACTCTTGCGGCTCACTTGGTATGAAAATATGAGCCAACCTGACTAACTAAAGACTGCTTAACACTAGGGGTGGGGAACCTCAGGCCAGGGGCAGACTTTGCTCTTTCAATCTTTCAGCAGAGCCCGGTGCAAGGTCAAAATTCAGTGCCCCCCACCTCTCACCTTCCATTTTTTATTAAGTCATAGTTGCAATGCCCTTCAGAACCCCCTAGGCTCAGTGCCCAGTGCGGAGGAACCAGTAGGGCTGACCTAAATCCTCCTCTGCTCAGGCCAAGGAGCCAAATGCCTCTCTATCTGGATATTGAGTTTCTCCTCAGGTTATAGTTCCTCCTCAGCCACGCCCTCTGTCCCAAAGCCACACCCCCTCACCAGCCCTGCTCTGTGGCCTCCTTGAAAGGTTCTGGCTGGGCAGAATATCCGTGGACTACTATAATGCCTCATGTTTGCTTGGGTGGAGGATACGGGTGGGTGGGTGTTGCTCTACCCACTTTTGCCTCTGGTCCCACCCGCCACAAGGTTGCCCAGAAGGAAATGTGGGTCTGTCTGAAAAGCAGCTCTCCAGGGTTTCAGATAGGGAACACTCCCAGACCTACATGGAGATACTAGACCAGGGGTCCCCAAACTAAGGCTCGGGGGCCGGATGCGGCCCAATCACCTTCTAAATCTGGCCCCCGGAAGGTCCGGGAATCAGCATGTTTTTACATGAGTAGAATGTGTCCTATTATTTAAAAGCATCTCTGGGTTATTTGTGGGGCCTGTCTGGTGTTTTTACATGAGTAGAATGTGTCCTTTTATTTAAAATGAGTCTCTCGGTTATTTGTGCGGCATAGGAATTAGTTCATTTTTTTTTCAAAATATAACCCGGCACCCCACAAGGTCTGAGGGACAGTGGACCGGCCCCCTGCTGAAAAAGTTTGCTGACCCCTGTGCTAGACTTTGAACCTGGGTGCTTCTGGCCACAAAGCAGATGCTCTACCACAGAGCTATGACCCTGCCTCATATACTTTCATATACTGCTCTATGAAAGCAGTTCTCTATTAGCAAAAGCGTGCTTCTATCATTATTCCCACCTAAATTTCTCTCCTGCTTTGTAAAGGGATTTCCAACCTCCTCACACAGGCCTGTTTTCAAGTTGTTTCAAATTTATTAAGAAGGCAACCAAATAAGAGGGTTGTGGACAAAGTTTTCAAATGAATGCTTAGCATAAAAGGAGAGTCAAGCAGTGGGAAAGGGAGCTTGGCAGCCCATTACGGGCAGCATGAACATCAGTGACAAGGCATCTGGCAAAAGCTCCTGTGAGCAAGCCAGGACCAGGGGACCAGCCTTTTCACATCTGGTTAAGTACCACTAAACCCTCAGACAAGCTGCCTAATTATGACAACACTTCTGCAGGAAAATTAGCATGCTTGACTGACCATGCTCAAAGGAAAGAGGGGGGAGCAGCTGGCAGGAATGGGCAGTGCTACTGAGAATGCCTAGGAGTAGCTCCTGAAATGTAATCTAGAGCATGGCTCCCTTCAGAACCATAGCCCAATGGCATGCTTCCCCCTGTTCTCAGACTTTATCAAGTAGCTGTCACCAACAATGGCTATTTCCCACACCACAGCTTATGTTGTGGAGCAAGGTGAGTCTAGCTCACATGCACAGATGGGGAAAATGTGATGGCCAAATTGTTAACTGGCAACATTCACTATGAATATGCAACTCCCTTCCCCTTGGAGGCATGTATGGCATCTTTTGTTTGTGAGACTCCATCATTGCCTTGAAACTTACCTTTGCACCTAGGCTGGGACAAACATGGAAGGATATTGAGTTGAGCTGTTTGATGATACTAGCTGAAACTGAAATGTTCGGTTTGCTGCAGAAATATAGTCACTGAATTGTTGTTTTAACCATTTGGTTCCATTCATTGGTTTATTTTTAATATTAGGTTCATTGTCATTTTAAAATGAATTTTGTATACCACACTGTGATCCTACCAGATGAAGGACAGACTAGAAATTAAATAAGTAAAGTACTATGCTATTGTCTACTAGTCTGCTTCCAAGTACAATTCAACATGATGGTTTGGGCATTTAAAGCCTTGATCGGCCTAGAATCTGAGTATGTGATCTCCTATGCAAGCCTGCCTGTCCAAGTGCTTCTGACACATGAAGTTCAGTCCATATCTACCAGAAAGGAGACGGGGTCTTTTCTGGGGTGGGACTCAAACTTTCAACCTTGTTCTCATGTTATGTTCATCAACTGCTGGCATTATACTCTTTTAGGTGTGCAGCACAATCTAAAGTGTCCTTTTGTCCTTTTGATGGCATCTGTTTTTATTTCTCCTGGTTGTTTTTAATATTTTTTTTTGTTTGCTAGCTTGACACCTCAGCAATAAGGCAAGATACAAACCTAGAAGAAAATAAAGAAAGAGAGCTACAAATGTGTGGTTCCTAGGCTACAGATCAATACCAACAGGTGATTCCAAAACTCTACCGGTGGTGATGGAGAATTTAGATCAAGTAGATAAGATATTAGGAAACATCTCCTGTAACAGATAAGGGATAAAAAAGTAACCTAAGGAAATTATAGAGTCTCCTTTCTTTGATGGCTGCAAGAGTAAGCTGAATAAGGGTCAGAAAGCAGTGATTTAGGTATAGCAAAGCCCACCTATATGTTAGGGATAAGCCTATTAGGTACTTGAGATTCTATCCCACCACCTACCACAGTTGCCTTTTTATCATTTTAAAATTTGCATTTCAGAAAATGTTTTACAATATTTAGTGACAAACTATATATAATCTACACATAGAGCTCAGGGAAAAAACAGATGCACAGACATTCACTTAGAAGAGAAAGAAAGTTACCCAATATTTTATTGAAAGCAGGTGTTTAGTACAATAAGCTGTGCTCTGCTAAATCTTACCTATATACCCCTCTTCAGACAGACAACCAGTGCTATCTGGAAACATGTTTTGTGCCTTTGAGATTATTTATCATGACAGAAAAGAAGTCTGAATCTTAGACAACTTGCTTGCAGATTTATCAAAGTCCCTGCTTCCATGGATTTTTTTTAATCATATATCCTTCTGAATGCTCCACTCACCATTGGACATTGTAGACACATTTCAGAGACTTCTGGAAAATCACAAAGCAATAGTGTCCCTCCTGAAGAGAAAGAAACTGCTAAGCCTCTTGTGACTTACCTGTTGGAAAAATCATTGTCAAACTACAGGGTTGATCGCAGTAAGAAAATTGTACAAGCCCAGAATGTTAGACACCCACACGCTGGCATGATGGAGAATGAAATATCTTGCAACATGAAACAGTTACCGTAAGTGAAAACATTTCCACCTTGCTCTGAACATCCTACACCGTCTCAAATTAGGATATTTGTAAGTACAAAAAAATAAATATTTTGCCAGCTGCTGAGAACTTAGAAGAGGCTTTAGACCCCCATAGAGCTGCTTTGGAGAATTCACAGCAGAAACAGTTTCAACAGCCACATCTATAAGGATCAGGGAAACAGGGAATGTGAAAGACTCCTGACTGAAAGGTGCTGCCAGCCAGAAGAGACTACTGAGGTAGATGGGCAATTTTATCTAGTACAGTATAAGGCTGCTTCCTTTGTTCCTAAATTCTTCAGCCCTTAGTTGAATTCTATTTCTTCTGGCTCTTGCTGTCATCATTCAAGTTCTCATGATGCAGGTGAGGCATCACTGGACACCACTCAAAAAAATAAGGGCACTTTGTTACTGCTTGGATAGCTCAAGTTAAAGGTAGTCAGTAATGATAAATACTAAAACGTAATGATAAACACCACAAGATTTCAATCCACAAAAGCAATAAATGTGCATCTGTATAGTGCTGTTTTGGGTCATGACCAGAAGTGTTTCCTGCTCCATCATGTGGTCCACCAAGGTAATTTTTAAGAATGAAAGAGTAATTCCCAACTCTGATCTATGAAATTATGACCTGCACAATACAAAAAAAAGGAAGGAGGAAATAATTTCTTTTAACAGGAGGAGATACTTGCATAATTGACATTGTTGGGGGAAAGGCCTTACCAATTATTGTAAGATGCCCAAACTTGCATATTTCCCAAATTTCAAGAAGGATCAAAGTTTTATCATTTTTCACCAAGAAAAGATGAAGTACCACAGCTAGCATAGCAAGCTTAGGACCAGAATAGATGTGACACAGGAGATCTACAAGTAGATCTCCCAAAGTTTATTTTAAAGTGTGTGTTTCAGTGTCCTGATTTTTATTGGAGCTATGATAGCAGTGAAGGTTTTTTTTTTTTAAACTTTTTTCTCCATACCATTTCCCTAATTAATACCATTTCCCTAATTAATTTTTTCCCTATAATGGTGGTAGTAGGGGACAGGTGGAGGGAGTTTAGAGCAGAAAAACTGCATGGAGGGAAAAGGCTGAACACCTCATCCTACCAAACACTACTACTCTGATCAACACTATGGCTGCTTTAAAATTAACTCACACAAAAATCCCATAGTGGCTCTTCCGCATCATGCCTGCTTTGGTCAGATAGAGAGAAAAGGTGATAGAACAGAAGTGAAGCACTAGATCAAGACTGGGGAACATTCCCCACCCAAAGGGCTGCATTTCCCTGAGGGTCCTGCCAACCTAGCAGTTTGAAAGCACGTCAAAGTGCAAGTAGATAAATTGGTACCGCTCCTGCGGGAAGGTAAACGGCATTTCTGTGTGCTGCTCTGGTTCGCCAGAAGTAGCTTAGTCATGCTGGCCACATGACCTGGAAGCTGTACGCCGGCTCCCTCGGCCAATAACGCGAGATGAAGGCCGCAACCCCAGAGTCGGTCACGACTGGACCTAATGGTCAGGGGTCCCTTTACCTTTAATCTTTGGGGAGCATGCCAATGGTGGGCAGGGCCAGTCAACTCTCTCACATTCCCCTCTCTTTCACACACAAATACACACACCACTTCAATTCATCTATACAGTCACACATATTCACCACTCCCCATCCCACCCAGAAGAACATCTCTATCCACATATTATAAACAATTGTATGGAACCACAAAGATACAACTTGAGAAACCCAAGGTCAAAGGTTTGATTCCCCATTAAGGAACAGCTGCATATGCCTGCATTGCAGGGGGCTGGACTAGATGATCCTTAGGATTCTTTCCAACTCTATGATTGATTCTATTAAATAGGTGTTTATTCTTGTGAACAACTGCATTCATCCAATGTAATAATTATTGGTTTGAGGAGATATGTTGTTTGGCTGAAAGAGCTGGAAGAGAGAATTCTTATGTTGCTGTTGCAGAGAAAAGTGAGCACCACGACAACAGGTTTCTATGCAAGGGATTGTTGCTTTTTTATCAGGACCTAAATTGCATCATGTACAAAGAAGAGAAGGAGATAGTATTAAAATCCTTTGCTAGTTAGAGTATTAAGAAGAAAAAGAAAAACTGAACCCAAACAAACAGCACAAACCAAATCTATACAAGCCACTTCTTATTGACTCTCAGGAGCAGAGGGTCATAGCAGAAGTATAAACAGGAATTTCTTCTGAACAGAGGCATAAGTTGTGCTACATGTTAGGCTAAAGGCAAGCAAAGCAGAAAGTAACCCACTTAAATTAGACAGAAGGGTTAACTGCCTATTTCACCTTTTGATCAGGTACAATTGGTCTGTTAATCAGTCAGCCATGATTAAAGCAAGAATATACAGAAGCATCACATGGTTGGGTGTGTCAGGAAGGAAGCTAAGGCAGCCACTCTTGTTGTTTCAAGGTTTTCTTTTAAAGGCGAAAAAGAGATTTTACGGTATAGGAAGGAAACTGGATTCTTCGCTTTGCCTCCAGGAATGCAGTGGATTCCTCACAGCTTCCAGCATTACCCCAGCAAAAATGTCTCTTGCGTCTGCTTCCTTTGTTTCAGTTTTTTCCCCCTGCATTCAAAACTACTCCATAACTACTACAGCCTTTGTGGATCATCTTCTAACTTGTAAAACCATAGAAACGTCTTTCACTTCCAACCCTAAACTTGAAATGACCTTACCATTTGATAAATTAATCTACTCTTTCCAAACAGGAATCAATTTTAGCTATAGCCTAATTGGCTAGTTTCTTAGAAAGCAAAGTGCTTTGAGTTGCCACAGTCTGTACTGTATTTAATCAGACAATTTCTGCAACGAGGCAAAACACAACTGCTTTCTTCCTTCCATATACCATAAATGGGAGCAGATCAGTGAACCATCTAGTACAGTGCTATGTCCAGGGAACTTCATGTTAAGCCATGAAATCATCCAACAGCCATTAAATCTGCAGAAATCATGTAAAGTATAAAGAAATACCACAGTCTGCCTGTTTTTGCTGCTTCCTTTGAGTTGTGAGCAGGAACCTGTTGCCTGGGTACCTAGAAAGTTTGATCCCAGTGCACAGAAATATTTTTACAAACAGAAAATAAAACCAACTCTGTGCAGGGTGGAAGTTTTATAAAAAACTGATGTATGCAAAGTATTTCCAGTCCTAGTTATAACAAATGCAAGTAAACATTATTATCACTGTCAGCATCTGCTTTGTACAGTGACTGGTAAACAAAAAAGGGGCCTCCATGTTTTCTTCCTTTCTCAGCTTTATCTTTCAAAACAGAAATGAAAACTTGAGAGGATACCCTACACTATCCTGGAAAGCCTGGACAAAGCCCAACAGAGCATAAGCAGTCAAAACAATACTAGTCTTGATCCTTCTATACAACTTAGAAGCGTACATAAGAAGGAAATGACCATTCCACAGAGCTGCATAGGGGCTCAGGTAAGGCAAGAGAAAATAGCATTTCCCCAAATTTCAGACTGAAAATTGAATGTATTCAAATGAAGGGGGAAAGGTGCTAACAAATGCAGATATTGAAGCAATAAAAACAGAAACCATATTTATCATTCATAAATGTTTATCCTCTTTAACAGGCAATGACCAAATCTGATGTAGATGAGATATAAGTTTTAACCAACCAGTTGTTACTTGTCATTTCCCCTTGCAAATGGAAGGGTTGTTACCTCATGTTATCTCTGGCCGTCTGACTTATACTGGGTTGTGCACAACCTGACTTTGGCAGCAATAAAATCTAGTACTTCTATATTGGAACAGTTTCAAATGGTCGAATGCAATGAGAATAAGGGAAAAGACAAACGCACATTAGAAATCTGTGCTTCTAGAATATCGAGTAGTATATGCCAGTGTTTCTCAACCAGTGTGCCTCCAGATGTTTTGGGACTACAACTCCCATCATCCCTAGCTAGCAAGACCAGTGGTCAGGAATGATGGGAGTTGTAGTCCCAAAACATCTGGAGGCACACTGGTTGAGAAACACTGGTATATGCTACAGTCCCTGACTGGCAACTCTGCTCCTGACATTTGCTTCATTGCCAGTCATCTCCTACTGGAAAATGAAGCACCTCAAAGCCAGTACCTTGAGACAAGAAGAAGTTATGTAGCTTCCATCTCAAGCACACAGCTACAGGTTGTCTTCCTGCCCAGCAGTAACAGGAGAAAACAGCAGTAAAAAGATAGGCAAATAGTTGACCTATACACAACATCACTACTGCCAATGCTTCCTCCTGCCCCATAGATGAGGACCTGAGATGGAAGTGTCCCATCTCAGTAACCAGCTGTGTGCTCCTGTAACAGGAGAAAGGAGAAGATGCAGCACAATACCAAATAAATTATCCGGTCTTCGCCATCCTCACAAACTATCAATCATCAGGAACATGGCCTCTGCACCTCCTTGCTTTGAGGAATTAAAGCTCATTGGAGGCCACAAGCAACCCTGCTTTATTTGGTTCTAGACTCTTATCAGCTCCTATAAAAGGGAGCACGAAAAGGCCACTGACAGGTTAGTAAATGGGAGCAGCCTAAACTATGAAAGACCATTACATAATGCCCAGCAGAAAACCTTTAATGACACATTCAAAATGGCATGGAGAGCAGGCTTTTGTCTTGGTTTCATTAACATTTTGCAAATATAGTTAATATTACATGAGATGTTGAAATACACCAGATATTATTCAACTAACTTTTATTCAGAGGAGGCCTTTTGAAATTAATTTAATAAAAATAAAAATAATGATAATTATTATTTATACCCCGCCCATCTGGCTGGGTTTCCCCAGCCACTCTGAGTGGCTTCCAACAAAATATTTAAAATACCTTAAAACATCAGTCATTAAAAACGTCCCTAAACAGGGCTGCCTTCAGAAGTCTTCCAAAAGTCAGATAGTTGTTTATTTACTTGACATCTGATAGGAGGGCATTCCACATTTAGCTATGTTCATTAATTTCAATGGGTCTACTCTGAGTAAAACCTACTTGAATATTACCCATTTTTAATTCAAAAGACTGGGTGCCTAGAAATGTAACTATTTAATGCAAATTATCTGGTATGCATGCATTTCTCCTGCAAATTGTCATGCTTGTTAACACAGCGCATCAAGAGCTGCCACTTGTCTTTTTTGCCATGAATAAACATCACATCAGAGGTCTTCTGAGGGTGGGATCTTCTACTGCAGTAGAAAATGGTGAGAAGGTCATTTCTAAAAACATTAGCATTCTAAATATTTTAATGTGCCTCATATGTGTCAATGTGTACATCGTTATCACATATATGCACACCTCTTGCAGAAGCATACTTAGTCCTTGTCACATCATGTCCCAAATGCCCTGGGCCTTTCCCCAGCTTCAGGTTATAGGCACTGCTGCAGGTCCAATATAAAAGCAAATGTTATCTAAATCACTGACTACAAGGCTTGAGGAGCAGAGGCTGCAAACTGTTTATACATTTTAAAAGATCTGATAAAGATGCCAAATTAACATCATTAAACTCTTGTTGAGTAAAGTATTCGGCTCATGAAGCAGCAGCTATCAACACTAGCCCACAGCACGGTAAATACTTCAGTATTCAGGAGGAGGAGGAGAACCAAACTTGCTCTTAACCTGAAATATGTAATTATAACAATCCACAAACTACTTACACCAGCATATTCTCAATGAAGTTCTATTGCAGTCTATAGGAATACGCCAGAGTAAGATGTTCATCGACTGAAATCTCTGTGAATTACATGTGTTACAGTGATTAGTTAAACTTAACATCCAGGGCCGATCCATCTGACACACACTTTTCTTTCACAGTAAGTACACAACTGTAATGATGCAATTTCACACTGAAGAAATGATGTCATCACCAGGGTTTTCAACAACAAAAAATCCAGTTGTAAAACCTTCAAGTGACTTTTCTCTTCTGAATAATATGGTGAGGGCAAAGTTCATTAGCTATGATACATACAAACATGGAAGTAGACAAGAGATTGTGAAATTTGAGGTAAGAAAAAAACACCCCCTGCTTTCCACAGGAACATTAATAGAAAAATAATAGCTTTACACCTTTAGTCTCAAACAACCTTACACCATGGTCCTGTACATATATACCAATGTAGCTCTTACTCCCAAGTAGGTGTGCACAGGATTGCGGCATTAGCAGTCTTCCTAAATAAAATGTTGCTTCATCTCTTTATTGTCTCACACTTCCTCGCACTAGGTGTGCAGAGCAGGGATAGCCAGCCATCGGGAAACAACTATTTAACTTAAGTCTTCTGCATACATCTGTTATTTATTTGTTATTCCTAATATTTATACATTATACCCTGCCATGAGGCACCCAAGGCAATGTTCACATTTTACATTCTATTTTGTTAACAGAATATAGAAAGGGGTTGCTATATAAAGAAACCGTATCATTATTGTTTTCTTATCACTGAATGACAGCTATTACCAAAGAGTGGACTATCCATGGCTCACTATGAGGACTTGGTGACTTTTCACTACCCCAATGCAGACCTCAGATGCTCGTGGTACTAAAATTCACCAAACCTACCTGGCAAGCCACTGCACACAAATAGTTCACTATGTGGTATCTATGTGGTATCTATGTGGCAACCATAATAGGCAAACAGCCCCTCATTTATGGATAGAATAGTGCTCTGCTAGCTATCTCACTTTTTTTTTTAATGTGAAATTTTATCCATAATGATACAGCAACTACATCTACCAGTAGCATATTTTGTGTTCACTTAAGAGATGGGTGACAGACTTACTATGCAAGTATTGTTCTGCTGCTCTTTGTTTATGTTTTCAAATGGGTCTGGAAACTGCGACACTCCCCACTACGAATGTCATCAGCTCTGTCCAATAAATATCAAGCAATACCGCAATCCCATTTCACATAAAATTCACCATCGCCACAGATACACTACATGAGGAGAGCAGGATGATTTCCCTGTGACAAAACTGCATTTAAATGCTGGCAAAATGTGATATTCCCGCAACAGAAATGCTTCCTTGAGGAAAGGTATCTAGTCACCCTGCAACGATTAAGTAACAAGTGTGCATTTACTGCATTGTTAACTGATCTTCTCAAAAGGATCTCTGTTTTATTTATTCTAACTAACTTTTACACAGATTTTATAGTTTTACATTTACCAATAGTCTTTAGGGATAAATGAATCGAGAGAAAACCTTGTAATTACCATGGATGTTTGCTTAAGGTGACAGAGGCTGCAATCCTATACAGTACTGGCTTAATTTGGGAGTAAGGCCCATTGGAGCCAGTGGGGCTAACTTCTGAATAGGACTGTGCTGCAAAATGTACATGCTATTAAATAAAAATACGAAGCAGGAAGAGGGTTCCAAGATGAATGGCTTCCATGTCATTCACTAGCTCATTTTATTTTAATAGCAGTAACTAAGTGTAAATTCAAACATATAGCTGAAGAGATATATTCTGTACTGCAGCCAAATATTTGTTTATTGGTATAAATACCTGTTTGAATGCTCTTAAATTTCAGGGGCAAATGGCACATAACCTACGACAAAATCTGCAGTTTGAAATAATATTTTAAAAATAAATAAAACCACCCCATCACCCCAATACAATTTGCTACCTGATGCAAAAAATCAAAATAGTTCCCTCTCCTCACCATCAACTGAGAAGTTTGCTGCACTGTACTCAAAAAACAGCTGTCTGAGGCAAGTCGCCCACTCTGCCTAACTGCAGGGCTGCCTTGGCTGACTAGCGCTGGAGGTCATCAGTTCTTCTTTTATACTTAAAAGAAACTGTGGCATTAAAGATTACACAAAAAAGCACAAGCCTCAAAAATCAGCACAGGTTATCCCTCACTTCCAGTGCTCCGTAATCCCAAAAAGAATATATATATATATATATATATATATATATATATATATATATATATATAATCTTCTTCTAACAGAAAACTCTGTCAAGTTCAGCATTTAATCAAATCTCTACAGGATTCAACCACCAGATTTGGGGGCATGTTTTTAGGATTGGTGAAAAGGGTTGGATTTGTTCATGAAGCAAAATAGATTAAGAGTTCGCCCTGTCCACAGATAATAAATCCATAAGCGTTCATGCAAATACAAACATGAACACACAGTGGAAAGAAGGACAATAAACATTTAGTGCCCATATGTGCCCCCTTCCCAGTTGTGGATAGATAAACACAACATTTATATCTTGCTCAGTGCTCCTTGGAGTCACAGTTACAAGCCCTCAGAGTTCCCCATAAAACAGCAACAAGCAGGAGTCCAAAAGGAAGACGAAGGAAAAGCTAAATCACTAACATTTCCCAACAAATGAGAAATCTGGCCGGGTGGTAGAGACTGTGTGGGGAAACATCTGAGAGGCTCAAACAACCCCAGCCCTCCCCCACAAATGATCAATTAAAAGCCGTCCTTCTGCCAAGAGCCAGGCAAAGACGGGCAAGCGACTGACTGCCGCAAAGAAAACGCTTGTCCCGATCGGTTCTGCATGACAATTGACGGGAAGGGGCAGGCAGCAAGGCCCATCCTCTCACCATGGTGATTAGGCATTCCAAGTGTGCAAGATAGCCCTAGCTAACATAAAGAGAAAGAGAAGCTGGAGACCAGCGGATGCGAGCCAGGGCCAGATGGTCCTGCAGCCGGCAGAACTGGAGCAGCTCACACCCAGCTCTCCGCCACTTTAACGGCCCAAACATTTCTTTATTCCAACAATACAACTAAAAGAGAAGGACATGACAAGGAGTCACGGCAACAGTTTGCTGAGGGGGAGAAAGGGAAAACTGAAGGCAAAATGCAGAAATAAAGGTGTAGGAAAGAGGTTGGCTGTGGGCTCCACTGAAGTCCGAGGTATGACAAACCAGTACATATCTGGAACAATTCTACTGAAATCCAGTACAAATCTGGAACGGTGCTACTGAAATCCATGAGTTTTAACTGGCATAACTGACATCAAAAGCTGACCTGTCAGGACGGCCTTTTCTGTATTCACAATCCAGTTTTCACTCATTTAAAACTCACCTGTAATATCCTCCCTCATACAAACATGCAAACACGCAAACTCTTTAGAAACATAGCTGTTTTCACTATGTTTGAAAGTAATCCTAATCCCAAATAGCTATTCACAACATGGTTTTCCTTCTAGCCCCTAATTTAATGTAGTTAAAACATTTTACAGGAAAGGCTTGAAGATATAGCAGTATATAGCAGTAAACAAACAAATAAAAAACCTAATCAAACATCATGTCTACAAATTGCACATGGAATAATTAAAATACATATCCCTCCCTTAGTATAGGCCCTAGTATGCAAACAGCTGGACAACACGTGCTCTGCTGAAGGAGCCAGAGCTAAAGCGAAGCTTGAGTTGGTTGTATAATATGCTAAGAGAAAAGAAAAACCAGGAATTGATATATTATTATTAATTCCTGTTTGGCATTTAAACAGAACAGTGCTTTGATTTGCTCTCAGATGTTTCCATTCATTAGTTTCAAAGCTACAAGTTACTGAAGTGATTTTCAAAAGCCGCCCAAACTCTGAGGACAAACAAGAAGTTCACTCCCTACTGTGACGCAAAATTGTGAGAAAATAATGAAGTATGAAGAAGTCGATGGTGCCTTATTCCCTGTCCTGCTCTCCTAGATTGGCCATTTGTTTACATGCTTCATTACAGGGGCACTTGGTACTAAATTGCTAGAAAGAACCAAAGAGCCAAGAAGAGGCTCTGGAAATATGATTCTTCAAACTAAAGAGAGAAAGAATTACTATGTTCCATATTATGTGGAAAGCAAGGTCCAGAAATATTCTTCTGCAACAGGCTAAACTTTGAAATAGCTGCAATAAAGAATAAAAGTGACTCAAACAGAACTACGGTAAACATCATTTGTAGACTCAAAATTAAGGCCAGAGATTGCAAGTAATTCTAGGGATATAGGAGAAAATGCATTCTGGCGTTCCCCAAAATGAACAGAGGGAAGAGAACTGCAACAACCAAGTGGTTTTGCCCAGCAGGGGAAAAAAATTGTTCTGCATGATCCAGGTGCTGCTGTGGACCTTTCTGCCAGTTCCCTCTGCTGAGAGGAAACACTGCGGCAACTAGTCTGTGGGGAGCAGTCAGGACAATTTATTTTAGAAGCCAAATAATAAAGAGGGTTTTTAAAAGGAGAGTTATAGATATCTGTCATACAGGGATGCATTTATATCCACTCCAGCTGGAAACCTCCACACTAATGAGGACACGTTTGTCTGAAGAACCCCATGGAATGTGTCTGTAGATGCCTGTGCAACATAAATGCAGTGTAATGTCATTAGCATGCTCAATGAACATCTAAACAGAGCTATCTGGACAAAACATTTGCCTTAACAAACCCTCCTAGGATCATGCCCAGCTCCTCTGGACTCCAACATTCTTGGAACCATAAGGATCCAGAGGAAAGAAGTATACTTGCTAAGGTACTACGGGCCTCTCTCCAGGAAGCAGATTCCAAAATAATAATTAGCAAACATATGTTAAAGGCATATGATACACTCGTTAACTTCTGCCCTTGACTTGGGGTACAATTGTGCACTGGTAAAGTGCTGAATCCAAACTGAAATCTGAAGTTCAACCCCGTAAACTAGGCTATTTCGTGAAACCTCAGAACATATTCTGGAGCCAGAACCCAAAACTCTATTATACCAAAGTAAATCCTAAACGACTTTCAAGAGGGTATGAGAATCAATCCAAATTTACAACACTAATTAACAGAGATAAGATTGTAGCCTCATGGGAATATAAATACGCAAAGTATCACTTAGTATCTAATTAATACAATGAGATTCCCACATCTATTTTTCTACAAAGCCACACATCTCCTTCATCAAGCCCTGTTATTTATATTGTAGAACGCCTTGGACAGCATTGTCTTTAGGTGGTGTTTTTTTTTAATCAAACAAACAAAAACACACCCTGCAAACCCCCTGTGTAGCATTCCCCTTCTTAAAATCAAATAAACCAGTTAGTGAGAAATCCAACTTTGAAATTACAAGACACAAACAAAAAATGGAATTTAGTCTGTTGGTGGCGGCACAAGGAACGTTATGTGTTGCAATTAAAGTTATTCACCCGTCATGTGGTATGATTCCATTGCAGTATTTGGGAGAATACAAATAAACAGTACAGTCCGGCAATTCTGTAGGGTGTCTATTGGAGGCATAAAGGGTTTGCTGATCTGATGGCTTTTACTGCCTCCATCAATACACTTTTGCCGACCAGCCTGTCTATATCTGCAATGTATGTTAGGGTGGTGGTGAAAAGAATCCTTGTTTCACAGGAAAGGTTTGTATATACTGTTTGCGCAAGAAAACGGAGACAGCTTTTTAGGGGTCAATGACCAGGTATTTATAAAAGCCCATAAGGACACATTTACATACATGCAAATATCTCTAATTTTGTTCCGAGCTGTGGTGTCACTAGAAAGCTATTTCATCCCTCAGACACATTCTATCAACTATCAACAAATAACCTTTCATACATGGAACATACACCCCCCTCTTCTCCAAAATACTGAAATGTCCACAAATATATATCCTATGAAATAATATCTAAACATGCCAAGGGTATGTGAAGGTCGTAAGTAGCTGCAACAATGCTCTCTCGCTCACACGCATGCACTAAGTTTCAATAAAATGCCTCTAAAACCGTTGCCTGTTAAAATAAAGTTTTAACTAGATGAGAGGCAATATTCGGGACTAGAACTAAACCTGGTAAGTCTCCATTAATATGCACTTTACCTAGCCTATTGGGTAGAAAGTCATTTTTTGCTTTGCTCCCATGAGAGCTTTATGAATTCAAAATAATTTATATGTTTTTATGGCAACAAACGGATAATCAAGGAAGAAA